>NW_028139962.1:0-38754 GCF_965202585.1 Thalia democratica | reverse complement strand
GTAGTAAAATTTACACCAAATGAATAAAACTAAAAATAGCTACTTGCTTTGTTTTATAAAGCAATTAAAATTTAATCATACGATTGTATATTGTTTTTAACATAAATATGAAAACTCTTATTTTCTTACTTTATATTTTTTTCTTTTTAAAGTAAGTTTTTAAATTCTATCAAACTAAGGGTTGTTTTTGTTTTACAGAATCAATCAATAGTGCTTACAGGTTGTAAACTATCAAAGTTTGATTGATTACCTATTGAAAATCGTATAATCTCTTTTTAAAAACTTTTAATTTTTTGTATATAATTTTAACCATACTTGCCAATGTAACGATCGAATTATAGTCTAAAACTGTTCAAACATGATTTATAATATTTTTGATTAGGATTTGTTCTAAACGTGGTTATAAATGTTTTCAAAAGTTCTTCACACTGCACAGTAAATCTAGTGAAAAACTATTTGTTTGCAAACTAGAATATGAAAATGTTAGTTATTATTTCAAAAAAACTTTGTCAAAGTTTATGTTAGATAAAACTTAATTTATTAAAACTTTATTATATTGACCAGACCAGACTTTGTAAAAAGGACTGTGTTTAATTCTAAAAATTCTTAGCATTTGGATTTGAAATTAATTAAAATATAAATCTAATTCCTTGTGCCAAAAATTTTTTAATAATGAACACTATGCTTTTTACCAAGTCTGATTTAGACGATTTCAAGTATTATTCTAGATACGTGATCACCTTTAATAAACTAAATACAATAGTAAGCTGATGTTTCGCAGACATTCAAAGTCAGATGTTCGCGTTGTTGTACATTTATTTGCTTTAAATTTGTTTTTGTTATAATGTAATGGAGCTTATTATTTTTTTTAAACTAGATAAAAATATCTTAAATGTTTCGTCTTGCTTTGATATGATTAGACACAAAAAAAAAAACTTTTTTGACTTGAAAGTCCAACTATTTATATTCTTTTTTATTTTTTATAAAACAGACAAGTTTTTTTTAAGTTTTAATGGAGATTACAACTCTTATTCAATTTAGAAAACAAAATCCTAAATGATTTTTTTTTGCTTTATAGATATGAAGTTTTTCGTTTAGATTAAACTTTAACATAAAAAGGTAATTTGTTAGATGTAAAACTTCAGTTAACTTCTTTTTTTATGTAAAACAAAAAGAATTTGGTTTCTGCAATATATAGAATTTGATTAAGTATTGTTTTTGAATTAGTAAGTACAATTTTACTTAAAAATGTCCAATATAATCACTAAAGTTTTATTTTACTTATTTATTTATTATTAATTGTATACAATAGTATATTAATGATATAATTACTATTTTATTTTGTATATGCGTTGGCCACAAAGTTGATTCTTGATTTTTTTGGAAATTTTCAATTCTGAGAGATTTCAAAACTATCATAAGAATCCCTGCACCATCAGGTAAACTTTTAATTATAATTTAAATATATTTTAATTTAATTGTATAAGTCTAAACATTTTCTTTAGTGAATTTCAAATTTTATTGATAAAATTACTTGAAAAAAATATTTTTATCATAAATAGATATATCTATGTAAAGAGTTTAAAATTTAAAAGAAAAAATTGTATTTATTTCATCTATAACTCTATCTATACTAACATTTAAATCAAAATTGAAATTATCTTTATAAAAATTTATTCTAGTTTCAATTACTTTTTTATATTATTTCCTGATAAAAAGGTTAATTTTTTATAAAGTAAGTAAGTTATGTCTGTAACAGTTAAAGAATAAAAACATTTGTTTTTTAAACCTTTTGTTGGAAGAAAAAATCAAATATTTTGATATAGAATTTGTAAGTTATAGTTTTTTCTGGTTCTTTTAGTTTTAATTTATCTAAATTTAATACAGTAAAACAAATTAAAAAGATATAATATTTTTATATTAATATTTGTATGTTTTTTTTAATTTCTAAGCAGTAAAAAGTATTTTAAACACAGAGTTTTTCGGCTAAATATTGCGTAGTACGCACAATGCGTACTTAAATGGTAGTGCATACCTAAGAAATGCGTACTTAAGCGGCAAATTAAGAACAATTAAATATTTTGGACTCTATTTGAAAAATGTATAGACACGCCCCTGGTGCGTACCTCTTAAAAAGCGTGCCTTACCGATGTCTTTACTTTTTTTAAAGCAAATTGCAGAAATTTGGACCTGGTAGTAAATATTAATTGAATATCATATGAAATAAGATAAAGTTCCTGCAAATACTATTAAATAATCTGTGCCCATTCAGTGCATATAACCCTAATTAAAGCTGTTGTGTAAAAATAATATGGTAAAAAGTGCAGTCGAAAAAGAAGGTGTTGTTAGTTAATTAAAAGCAACATTATTAAAATAAATAAGCAAAATAAAACTCTTAATAAAGTAATTTATAATAATAATTATCAAAATATCCACTTAAATAATTATTCATTAGTTTGGTATTCAATTATTTAATTGATGATATTAGAATTTTTGGTAATTACACGGATGATGTTGCACCAATATCAACTGAAAATATATTATAATCATTTATTTTAACCATAATTATAGGCTAAAAGTCAATGTTTTAAATCTAACATGTTTAATCCAAAAGATACTTTGTTATAAGCAAGCTATATAAAATAAATACATAGTAAGAATTAAATATAATTAACATAAACTTTATTATTTAAATGACTTTATTGTAATAATTATAAATTATTCTATTGATATAATCGCTTTATATTGTCAAATAAAAGCGATTAAATATTTAAGTTTTGTTAGTTTATCATACTTAAATAAAAATAGAACTTAATTATCTAATTTTTTAACACATAATATTTTAGCTAAACATATGTTTAAAAGAATTGAAATATATAATCTTTTCAGTTTGATATTGGTACAACATTATCCTAGGTAACAGGGACGTAGCTAGCTCAAAAAAGTTACAAATCTACAAAAATTTAAACATATGAAATGATGCGTGATAAAGTCTTAGCGTGAACACAGCTACCTCTAATGTTATTGAATTTAATCTAAAACTCTGCAGTTATGTTAATACATTAAAAATGGAATTTTGAAGTACAAGTGATAAGTGTATACAAGGCAATTTATTTTTCTCCACACCCCCTATAACTCTTTATGTGTTGCCACTTGTGTAAACCAAGAAAACATTCATTAAAAATAATTATTAAAAATCACAGTTTAACATAAAAACATTTATATTCATTAAATCAAACATTTAGCTGTAGCGTAGTCAATAGTAACAACAAGTTATACAAATTTTTGTAACATAAAATTGTATGATTTTGATTTTTTGAAGCTACAGCTTCCATTAGGATCAATTTTGTATGCAGCTTTTTTGTCAAATTAAAAGCTTTAACACACTAAATGTTACATTTTTGATGTATTTAATTCGTTTAATCTTTCAACACTAAAAACGCTAGAGAACACATACATGCCAAAATTATCTCTCAGGAGTGCAAAACTAAGAAAGCAGAGTCTTTTTAAGCTGAAATAAAAGCAAGTTTTTTTGCATATAAGTATACATTTCTGTAGATTTACAGAAACGTACCAAGCCACGTGCCTGCTAGGTAATAACAGAGTTTTCAACAATACATCTAAGATCTAATAAGGACTTAAGGGTGTTTACCTTCTTTTTACAACTTCATTTTATTACAACTTTATCCAAGCTCTCAAACTTTTATAACTGCTCAACAAATTAAAAGTAACTGTTAACATATAAGAAATCAAATGACCTAATAAAGTCCTAATGGAAAGCAGGAGCAAAAAAAAGAAGATTTAAAAAGACTATTTCACTAAAATCTTCTTTTGTCTTTTTTTTTTTAATGAATCTTCTTAAGATTTTAATTTTATTTAATTTCTTTCTGAAAACTATATAAATAAACATTTATATTTGGTATTGATTTTTTTTTAATTATTATTTAAAAATATTTTATAAATAGGTTTATTCAAAATCTTCTAAACTATATACAGGATAGCCACACATTCTGGGTAACTTTGGATATTTTTAAATTTAAAAAAATTTTATGACAGCTCAGGATAACTCAGATATTTTGATTTTTTTAACCTCAGGTTAGTTTAGTTTTTTTATAAAACATTAAGAACAGTTTTAAGATTTTTAAAATTCTTAGGTCAGGTTTTTTTATAGAATTTGAATAAGATTTAGTTGCAATGGTTTGTTTTATTTTCTAAGTAATTTTGTTGAAGAACTTGATTTTTATTAATTTAAAAAAAATCAAAAAAATAAACTCGGAAAGTTTTTGGTCACTCAGGATATATTTTTGTTTGAAAAGAGTGGTAACCATGTATATAGAAATATTTCCTTAAATCTTGACAGGTTTGCCACACACTCAGAGAATCTCAACAAATTTTCAAGTTATAGAAAAACTCAGGAAATTTTGATTTATTTTTTAACTCAGGGCAGTTTTGATTCTTCCTAAAATCCTAGGGTAATTTTTTTTAGATATAGAATGATATTACTTAATCCAGTTTCAATATTTGTAAAAAAAAATAATTGAAAAAGCTCATAAGATTCAAGACTTAAACCCAATAAATTTGATCCAAGTTTCAATGGATGTACCAAATGTGAACATTGCTCATGCAAAAAAAGTTGACACTGATAGAGAGGCTACATGTCAATAAACACTGGGTCCTGCAGCTTGCACTCCATTCATGGTGCATTCAGTCTGGGATTAAAGCTACACCGTGAAAAATCAAAAAAGTTTAGAAACATCTCCATTGCTTGTTTGACCACACATCAGCCAGAAGAGATGATTATGTAAATAAAACTAGTTCAACCATCTTTCCTTTATCATTTTTTGACACAAGATGATTAGAATCAAAGCACGATGCTGATAGAGCTATTTTAATTTAGCCTAATGTAGTAAAAATAGTACAATACTTGAAAATAACTGCCTGCTTACAAACAGCCACCAGGAAAAGACTTTATAATTATAAGTAAGCCATAAACAATAAGGTTTTAATAATTGTAAAGTTGAATATTTTTTGCTTTGTTGCCTCAATTTTACTTCCATATTTAACAAGCTATCAGGAAAACAGCCCAAGCATTCCTATTATGTATGATGATCACTTTACCTGGAAAACCTGGAACTTGACAATTTAAGCAAAAAAAAAAACTGAAAAAACCTTTAATTTTAACAATTTTCACATGTTCAAAAGTATAGTTTTGATTTGACTCAAAAATTCTATCATATAAATAAAAATAGTTTGTCATCATCAAAAAATATTATTATTAAAAAAATATTTAAAGTAGCTTAACAGTATCTTTTCAATGTTTTTGTACTATTTAACACAGTTTTAGGGTTTGTGCGCGTCAGGCTAAATCAGGCTAAGTCAGGCTAAATCAGTTTTTTTTGAAAAAAGTTAAAAAACATCAGGCCAAATCAGTTTTTTTATTTAAAATTTGAGAATATCTGTTTTTTTCAGTTAAATGCTTGAAATTTAATGATTAAAAAAAATTAGAAATCTATTTAAGATTAAATTGGATGTGAATTTATTTCTAAATAATGATTTAGTTATTAAAGACTAAATCAGTCAGTATTTGTAAAAATAAATGCTTAAAACCTTTTGTTGAATCTCTAAATTTTAAAAATCTTCACTATTTTGTTTTGAGTAGATTATATACCTCATAATTATGAAAATTCATAAAAAAAATACAGTTTAAACAATACAGTTTAGTTCAACAACTTAGCTGTTTGTTTGAATTTTTTTACATCAGCTATGTTTTTCAGAGCTTAGTTGGTTGAACTGTTTTAGTTTCTAATTTAAAGGCTTTATACCAAATACTTTTTAGATTAAAATTCTTAGCAGTTTACTCATATATTTTACTGTTTGTTTAAAGTTATTAGAGATATTAACAACACTAAATCTTAGCTTTAAGATTTAAGTACTAAGTTTTGTGGGAGTACAAATTTTAGGTATAGTTCATTTTTCTTTACAAGAATAAAGTATTAAAGTTTTTTTTAAGTTTAAGTGTAAGCTTTTTAAATCTGATATGACATCAACAATCACTGTATTTATTTAGAGTTTAGGATTTATAGATGAATCTATTTTAAATACAAATCAAAATACTATAATAAACATTTTTTACTTATTTTAGTTCTCGTGTAAGCATTTCATTTTAATTTTTACTAAAACACAAAAATGCACGTTGTTTTATTATAAATCTTCTGGTTAAAGTGTTTTTACTTAGTGCTAAATTAAATTGAACAGTTGTGTTTAGTAATATATATTAAATTTTTAGACTAGTAATAGATTAGATATAACACTTATCTTAAAACTTATCACTGAATTTGTCATGTTAAGGGCATGGGGGGGGGTCAATCACCTTTTTCACAATTTAGTCTTACTTTATTGAGTTGTAACTAAGTTATAGGTTGCTTTTTGCAAATCTTTAAAACTCAAAATACTTTTGAGATAAAGCTGGTTGAAGTCAGAGACTACAATAGTACTAATCAAGACCCCCCAATACAAAAATTACTTCTATAGGGGATTTTCCTTACAATGAAAAATGTCAGGCTAAATTGTTCTCAGTCAGACTAAATGAAAAAAATTTCGCGCACGAACCCTGCAGTTTTTTACCCAAAAGTGTGTACTTTTAAAAACCTGGAAGAAATTTGGAAATTGGAAAAAATTTAGAAAAAACAAGTGCATCCTTGGAAGATATACGGAAGTTAGTATACAAGTTAATGAATCTTGTTTTCACTACTTCTTTCATGGTAGCACATTAAAATAGAAAAAAGCTACTGAAACTTAATAATGAGCATTTTTAAAATAAAAATTTTCATATAAAAGAAGTAGAGTTAGTATATGCTGCTTCTACTTTGTTTCAAGATTTGCTAAAACAAGGGAAATTTTTAAAATTTTATTCAAGTCATTTATTAATGAATGTAAACTTATTATATTTGCTATAATTAAAAAAGTTAAAACAAGAATGGCTATTGGTTTAAACTTTTTAAAAAGGGCTGCTGTTTTAAATCCATCATGTCTAGTTGGAATGGGTAAAGACCATTGTGTCAGAAACTTTACAAGGTTGGTCCAACAACTTGTCAGCACAAAGATACTAAAGGTAAAAGAGGGTGATGACAGCATTAGTCAATGCATTGATTTGTTAAGTTCATCCAACACTCAAATACGTTTTGAAAATTTTGTTGATGAAAATCACAGTTTAGACAGCTTTTATTTTGAAAAACTTGACATCCCAAGCAGTATAACGATTTAACGATAGTCCTTAAGGCTGTGTTTATGTTTCACAATGGCCAGACAAGTGTTGAACAGGGGTTCAGCTTAAATAAGGAATTAATATCAACATGGGAGAGATGACAATAAGGTCCCAAAGAATGATCAAATATCATCTATATGCAAACAGTTTTAAACATTGCCAGAGACAAAAAAAAAATTAAGGATTTGAAAAAAACTCAGGGAAGTTTAAGTTAACTCAGGGAAGTTTCTGGTCACTCAGGGCAGATTTTTTGACTCAAAAATTGGCAACCCTGATTTTAGGTCTTTAGCTAAAAAAATGAAGGACTTTTAGTTAGTTTCATTGATTTTTGAGGGAAAAAATCAATAAAAAAATGCTCTCTTTACTTTTGTATTGGAAACTTATTACAAATAAGTCAAAATCACAAAAATCAATAAAAACTATGAAAAACTGACTTATAGGTTTTCATATAAAAACATAGTAAAACTATATAAGAACATTCTTTTTCCCCTTGCCTTTTTATTTTAGCAGTTTCCATTTACCTAAAAAGGTTAATTGCCTATACAAGATCTTAACTTCAAATTGTTGTATCACTTAACTTTATTGATAAACTTTTTTTTTTAATTTTTAATGTTAATAGTTATTTAAGAAAACAAGTTATTAAAAAATTCTTAATTAGGAGAGGTTATAAGGAGAAGGTTGATGATAGATGGAGATGGTTCTGGTGATGATAGAAGATTGACTGCTCTCATGAAAATGTACATCAAATACTGCAAATTAAAATCTCCTGACCAGTTAGACTTTGTTTTTTTAATTAAATCTTGTGAGGACAACCAATCTATTAAAAAAAATTTAAATTTGTTTTTAATCAGTTTATATTTATAATTTAGTCATCTATTGCAAATCTACACACTTGTTTAGTTATGCATTTTAGAACTCTCAAAGTTTGCAAAAAAAAACCTTTATTATTGTATATATTGAGTTAACAATATACTTAATTTAATATATTTTCAGATAGTAAATCCTCTCTATATTTATTTAGACTTTGTATAGTTATGTTCCTTAATGGTTGGATAAATATTGAATTGTGCCTCAGTGTATTCAAATCTATGGCAGTGCTCTTTATATTTTGAATGTCTTAGCCTCTTTTAATACTTTTAGGTCAAACAAGGTACAAACTTCAATTCTTTACATTATTTATGGCATAAAGTTTCATTTTAACTCAATAGATCTTTTATTTTTAGTCAAAACTTTAATAATGATTACTTTTTATACACATGAAATTTTTTATAAAATATCTAAAGTGTATGTACAATTAGATTGAAAGCTATCATTGTAAACAAAAAAAGTGGGAAATTTCCCTAACTGTATGTAATTAAATGTAATTAATTAATTAAAAGAAAACAGACAATAAAGTAGATATATTTGCTACCTCTTGTTTAGTTATGTTCTCTTGTTTAGCTGCACTTTTGCTGTGGACACAATGTGCGTAGAGATTAACAAGAGGTAACTGTACTTGTAAATTTTATAGTATTGAAGCACAGATATTTGTATAAGCTCATAACTTTTCACTTGTGGTATAAGCACTTAAGCAATCATTATTTTAACTTTTATCAGAGTTTCCTCACACTCAGGACAACTTAAGATGTTTTGAAATGTTTTAGAACATCAGTATATAACTCAAGATGTTTTGAATTTGTTTTTTTTTTCAAACTGAGGCTAGTTCAGGGTAGTTTTAAGATCTCTAAAAATATCAGGTCAGTTTTTTTCTGGATTTTGAACTACATTGAATATACATAATTTCTTTATATTGTTATTTTATAACCAATTTTGTTGAAGAACTTTAATTTTATTGAATTTTTAAAGTTTTCAATTTTTTTAAGGTCTTGTAAAAATTCAGGATCTCTAAGGTCACTCAGGTCAGCTTTTGGTCACTCAAGACAGTTATTTTGACTCAAATAGTAGCAACCCTGTTTTAGTGATCAATATACTTATAGTAATTTTATGCCAAAATAAATGAGCTTTAAGTTGCTAAAATCTACAATTAAAGACCCTAGCTTGATTTTATCATTTGTTTAGCAGTTAAATTCCTTATGAAATTAAAGAGCATGTGTATTTTAACAGTTATACTGTTATATAAAGTTGACAATCAAATCTTTTTAATCACAAATACATACAGCAACTTAATGTCTTTAAAACTTTCAACTAATTTTTTCAAATTTAAATTTTGTGTTTTCACTTTTTTAATCAAAAAGAAAATCTTTTGTAATGGTATATAAAGTTATACATCTTAAATTTTATAGTTTGTGATAAAAGTATATATAATTTGTCTTTAAAACATAGTTAAAAAATAAATCATTTATTATATTGAAAAGCTATTCATAAGTACAAATATATATTAGTATGTTATGTTTTATCAAAAATATATTAATTTAATTATCAATTTCAATTGATTCTTGTCACAAATATGTTTAACCATGTCTGTAAAAAAAGGGTCGCCATAAAATATTTAATCCTGGAAAAACCTGAAATATAAGTAATTTTTACCACATGTAAACTATGAAATTATAATTAGATACAGAAAATCTATTATATAGAATAATTTTTTTAATCATTTATAGTTAAGTCTACTATAAAACACATTTAAAAAAGCTCTACAATACATTTTTAGTATTTTTATTTTATTTAAGACAGTTTTTTACCTTGAATTAATTTTTTTACTTAAAATAGACCAAAGAAAACTTGTAGTTTGAAATAGCTTAAAAGTTTTACAACCTTGAAGAAGTTCAGAAAACCAGGAAAAAATTTAAAAAATCTATGGCACATATGGTATATTACAAATCATTCTATTTGTGATTAAGAGAAATACCACAAAATAAGGGAAAAGTAAATTGTGCTGGAGATGCAATTTTTTTATTCAACTTAGGCTAGTTTATATTCACTAAGGTTTTTGTGCTTTTCTTGTTTTATTTATTAAAAACAATAATACAAGGTTGTCAAAAAACCTGGAATTTCAATATGACAATTTAGCTAAAAAAATCTGGAAAAACCTGAAGTCTACAAATATTAGGTTACTCCTAGCTCCAACTAGTTTATTTGAGAAATTTAAAAAAAAACCTGGAATTTTAAACAAAAGTTACTAAAAAACCTGGAAAAATCTTTACATGTTAAGTAGCTATTTTTTGATTTGACACAAAAAATCTATTGTATCGATAAATTTTTTTGCCATCATCAATTTTTTTTTTATTTGAAGAAGATTTAAGATATGTTTTCAAAGTATTTGTATCAGGGGTTCTTAATCTTTTATTCATATTTTACCTTTTTATGAATTGTAATTACCAAATTTACCCCAAACATACTTGATGGGTATGAGTCAAATATGCACAAAGGGTCACTTTTGCAAGGGTTGATTTTTATTTTATTAATTTTGTTTTTACTTTATTGTTTTAACTGTATTTAATTTGTACTTTTTACTTTGGTCTTTCTATAAGGAACCTATTGAACTCTAACCCTAATATTTCAAAAACTAATTTAAAATTAACAAAACGGAAAAAGTAACTGCAAGTTAAATTAATTAAAAGATCAACATGTAAAAAGTATTTTACTTCTTATATAACCTTTATGTGGTTTTTTGAAAAAAAAATCTTGAGTTTCTTATAGCTGTGGAAACCTTGGACTTTGTTTTGATGTGAAATCCATACATTGAATGTTTTCAAGTTTAAATAAAAATATTACTGAAAACAATATAATAAAAATAATTATATGAACAGCAACTTTTGTAAATTAGAAATCTAAAACTTAAAAATTTTAAGATACACTAAAAATTTATACCCTCTTAGATTTTTTAAGCTAGCTACCTAAAATTATCAGCAAACATTCCTAAACAGTTTTAAAAGTTCTGAATGTCAAAGTTTTTGATATTATAGACAAAATGTTTAATACTCAATATTTTACTTATTTAGCCACACTTTTTTTTAAATATTTTTTTTTACTGGTTGCTTGTTTTTCACATTTCTTTTACTTATATGTGTTTAAAACACACTCAGGGTTGCCACTCGGTCAGGAAAAGTCAGGAAAATTAAAAAAATTGACAAAAGTCAGGAAAAAATTAGGGGTTTTGAAAAAAAGTCAGGAAATTTGATAAAATTAAAAAAAAAATCAGATTTTATCAGTTTAAATTTACAAAATTCCTTGTTTTCCAAAGCCTTCAAATGGTAAAAATTAATAAAAAGTCCTTTATAGTCAGAAAAAAATTCCAAAATTTTCCCAGAAGTTTACAAAAATGTTTAGTTTTATTTCAAATGCTTTCATCTGGTATAAATTAGTAAAATATCCTTTATAAAACTGCAAAAATTTTCTATTAACATATTGAACAGCTTTATATAGTTTCAAGTGTTAGATTATGTATTTAAAATTAGTTTAATTTAAGATTTAGAAAAGTCAGGAAAACTTTAGTAAAAAGTCAGGAAAAGTCAGGAAATTTTTCTCAGCTTGATCAGTGGCAACCATGCACACTATTACTTAATTAAATGCAATTATCAAATAAAATATGTAGTATTCATTTTGTTAAATAACTTTATATGAGCAAATTTGTGGGCCACTTATTTTCGAAACTCAAAAATAAAGATCATACAATTTTATCTTACAAAAGTTTGCATAATTTAATGTTGTTTCTACTGACTACATTAAGTTTTTGTTTTTGACAAATTCTACAAAAACTCAGAAATTTGCACAATAAACAATGCTACTGATTTAATTTTAAAGTTTTAGGATAATTGAGTCTACAAAAACCAAATTCAATTGCAATCTCATTTTGTTAACACTTTAAAAAAAGTTATTTGTGCAGCAATTTCTTTGGAACAAAATTTACCCCCTAAAACAAGAACATTTACTTTAGGTGTAAAATTATCCATATTAAAGAATCACTGCTTTATACTATTTAACATAGTTTTTTTAACTAAAAGTAGACCCTAAAATGTATAGTTTTAAAAACCTGGAAGAAATTTAAAAAACTTGGAAAAAATTTGCCAAAAACATTTGGCATCCCTGTATAATAGTAATACTTGTATGTTAAGTTTACTTCAACTATATTGCAAATATTTTATATGTAAATTGTTTTATCAGACAGTTCCATCAAAAGATGATGTATTATCTTGCACAAAGTGAGTGTTCCATGAAAAAGTCTTCACTTGTTTGTAAGATGAATGTGGAACAAACGAAACTTTATCACAAATTAAAAGTAGTTTATACTTTAAAGAGAATAAATAAAAACAGTTTTTAAAGTTTATAGGGTTGCCAATAAATTTTGAATAGACTATTTAGGCAGAAAACTTGAAATTTTGAACAAAAATCATTTAAACAAACTTGAAAGTTCTAGGTTTTTAAACAATTTTATATAAAAAGTAACTAATTTAGATTAGATAAGAATTAGATAGTTTTTATTCATATACAGTTTTTTTGTTATTATTTACAATTTTATTTATTTATTGTGAAACACATTTAAAGTAGCAATACAGTATCTCTTCGATTTTTTTTTCTTAATTTAACACTGTTTTTTAGAGATAATTTATTTTTTTACTAAAAATGGACAAAAACTACGTACTTTTAAAAACCTGAAAATTTTGTTTTAAATTTTTGGTAACCCTGAGATTAGCATAGTTCCTTGAATAATATGTTGTACCTCAAAAACAATGACAATTTTTTAAACTTTTAGTTATAGCATAATGTGTTAAAATTTTAGTTCAGACATACAGTTTAGTTCAGTTTTTAATAGATATCTTCTAAATAAAATACTTTTATTTAGATTTTAAAACTTATGTGTAAAGGGATTAAATGAACTTGTTGGTAAAAAATAAAAAAGTACTGAATTAGAAACAGGGTTGCCACTTTACCTGGAATCCTGGAAAAACCTGGAATATAACAATTTAGGTAAAAAAACCTGGAATTTAAGAAATTTTGAAAAAAACCTGGAACAACCTAAAATTTTTAAGAATTTTAACATGTTCAGTAGTAAAATTTTGGTTTGACCCAAAAAATTTATCATATAGATAAAAAAAATTTGTGATTACCAAAAATTTTTTTACTTAAAAAACACATTTTAAGTAGCTGTACAGTATCTTTTCAATCTTTTTATACTATTTAACACAGTTTCTTACCTTAAATTTAACTTTAAACTAAAAATAGACCCAAAAATGTGTACTTTTAAAAACCTGGAAGAAATTTGAAAAACCTAAAAAAAATTTTTTTAATGAGTGGCAACCCTGTAAGAAACCATAAAACTTACTTAAAGAAATTAAAATTTCACAGCAGTGCTTTATAAGATAGTTAAAAATTTTAAACTTTTATAAATGCCTTAAAATTGAAGTTGCACTGTAAAAAGGGTGAAATAAGTTCTATTTTTGAAATTTCTTGTCAAATTTATTATTTCTTTAAATACTATTTGGATTTTGAATGTAGTCTTTGATGTTTTTGAAACATGTAAAATTAAATCAAGTTTTTAAGATAAAAAATTATTTAATTATAAAACAACTTGATATGTTAATATTTTTTCTAAACCTTTTTTTTTTAATTTATATTTTTAAGTTAGGCTAAACCAGCGAATCTTAACCTTTTTTTCTTGTTTTATTGGAAGGTTATTACCAAATTTATCCTCTATGTCCAAAATAGCGTTTAATTTTGAGGAAAAAACTAGATTTTTTGAAGCTTGTTAAATACAAAAAATTGTAAAATTTTAATAATTTATTTAACTTTAAAAAAATTGCAGGTAAATACTAACTTAAAGATTGAAATACGATTAATAAATACTAAATTACGTAATATCTTGTAATAAAGAAAATTTACCCCTGGTTAAGAATCGCTGGGCTAAGTTATTACTTCAACAACTTAAAAATAAATTTCTCAACAAATTTTGCGTAGACATTGCTTCTTGTTACAAACTAAAATTGTCAACTTATGTAATTGTCATCATTAGATAATTATTACTTTGAATTTAGACAAAAAGTAGCACTGTCTTTTATTTTAGTAACTACTGTCTGACTTTTAAACTAAAGAAATAACACAACAATTTCTTTCAAATTTTATTGTAAAGTTGTATGAACTCCCTTACATTGTGAAGTATACTAATTTAAACTAGTAAAATTTATAAAATATTTGAAGAAGTTTCAAATATTTATTTTTAAAAGTGGTAACTTTAGTAACTTAAGGTTTTAGTCAGAGATCCTAAAAACAAATAAGATAAAAACTTAACTGTATTAAAGGTTATCAGAGCGATTGCTGATTTAAAAATAATCAGCGTTTGTTTATCTATTAATTAAAAAGACTAAATAAGCTTATAGTGTACCCCAATTTTAAATGTTCTTATTTATTATATTTTCAATAAAGGCAGACCTGAACATTTTTAGTTTTTAAAGTTTTTTATGATTTATTTCATATCTAATAAGCCTATTTTTGTCTTAAGATCTAAGCTTAAATAGCTTTTATTTTATAGAGCTTTATTATTTGTAGTATGTAAGATAACCGAAAAAACTTATTCTTAACTTCTTATTTGACAAGTTCTTTAGTTATTCGAACTTAAATATTTATATATATATATATATATATATATATATATAACAAATAATACTATACAATACAAATATAATTAGTAAATAAGTTTTTTTTTATGCTCATGACATCAGGAGGAGATAGACTTACTAGTTGTTGAAGCTGGCAAAGAAATAGATGAGTACAAGCAAGATCTAGAAAAAGCAAAAAAAGTGAGAGCTAACAGAGAAGCATACGATTTGCAAGCTTCATTTGCTTTAAAGCAACCAGATAGACTTACTACATTCAAGTTTGTATTTTACTTTTTCTTATACTTTTATACATAGACTTTAAAAAAGTTTGTCTTTAAACTGATAGTTCTAGAAATTCTAAAAAACTAACATTATATAAAAATACAAAATAGCGTTATCAATGGTTTATATATTTAGAGTAATTAGTTATTTTGAGAATTGAATTTTTTTTTTTTCATGTACTGATAAAATACACATTAAAGAGTAAATATTTTTTTTATTTTAGTAGTTTTTTATTAAAAGATTATTTATTGACAAAATGTCATTTAGTTTCTAAAACTTTTTTAAAACTTCTTCTTTAAAGTTTAATTTCATATATTTCATAAGTTTAGTTTAAAAATTTACTTGTTTAAAATATTTTAATTACTTTTTTATAACTTTTACAATCGTTAAACTTGAACAGAATTATATACAATTTTTGTAATTTTTAAGGATTCATCAGCATACAACTTAAAAAAAAAATACCTACTATTTTTATACCGCACAGTAATTTTTTTTTGTAAACTGTTTTTGTAGAATAAAGCCTATACTTTTTGTTGTTTTATTTAAACTTACTTTTGCTTTACATTTAATTGTAAATCATTTTTTATTTGTTGTTTTTAATAATTAGAAACTAGCCTATAATTTCAATGATAAATTAGACAAAATAGAAAGTTTTTTAAAAGATATCTATAAAAATCTTTTAAATTTATATTTAGCTTTTTCTCATTTAAGAATATATTGTAAAATTTTAATTATTGCTGTTTTGCAAATTTTTTGTCATCATGTAAATATAGTTATAGGAAAGCATTTAATTTTAAACTATTTATTGCCAAGAGTATGAAATTGTAATTATTTTTTTGATTATGTTTGTCACAGTCTGGAATATTATATTTTTTAATATTTTTTCAATAATACATCAAATCTTTTAGTAAATAAATTGGGGCCCAACATTTTGTTTTACAAAAATTAACATACGACCTTATATTAAAGCTAAAGCTTTATACTTTAAGATACTTTTCACAAAATAGAAAAATATTAATTAAATTCTGAGATATCGTCCAGTTTTGTCAAAAGTTTCCGATACAAACTTTTGGAAGAAAATTTTATCTTTGCCAATTTTCTTCTCTGAAAACCTATCTTCTTAATTTTTGATCAATTAACATCAAATCACCAGAAATATTCCTTGCATTAAAAGAAAATATTGTATTGTAACTAAAAAAAAATTTAGAATTTTATGATAAAAAAAATCAATTTTCTTTTATGAATAACAAAATATTACTCAAGATAAAAATAAGTACTACGATAGAACTGCTTTGCTTATTATTTAGTTAAGATTAAACTGAAAAGTTTCAGAATTATTGCTTAAAAACTGTAGGGGAAGATAGATTTTTGTAACTTAATGCAACTTTCTTATTCTCTTCCATCGTTTTAATGTTAATTGTTTGAATATTGAATGTTGAGGTTTACAAAATGAGCTCAATCAATGAAGCGTGTAATTGCACAAAAATATTACGAAGGTATAGACTTGATTATTATTATTAGATATAGAGCTTGTATTGAGGTTATTGCTAATAGTTATTATTATACATTTTTTAGAGCTGCATGTTATTTATTTTTGTATGTTTATTATTTAAATTAACGATACTTAAGTGTTTTAGAGTTCTTTAAATGTTTTATAGCTCACATTATTTTTAGTTTTAATACATTTTTCACTTAAATTGTTAATAATTTTTTTTTATTCCAAGTTATTTATAAAAGTATCTTATATTTTTGAAACAGTATTGTTATAAAAGTGTTCTGTATTTCTTTTTTATAATAGATAGGTTACTCAATTAAAAATAGCACCTAGTAAATAAATAAGGTAGAAATAAATTTTGATGAGTAGTACCAATAAATTGAGTGTACCACAATCCATACCTTTTATTTTTAATGAAATTGTTTTTTTTTGCTATTTTACTTTGATCATTTTATAAGGAACTTATTGAGCTCTCTGACTTTATACTCTCGTATCTTAAAAATAAATTTGAGTTTGACAAAACGGTAAAATGCAACTGTTACTTAAAGATCTTTAAAGTAACATCAACATGTAAAAAAAGTCTTTACCTCCTATGGCTTTAATTTAGGTTATTTATATTAAAATTTTTTTTTAATATGTTTGAGAGATATACGGTCTAAATTACGAGTTTTTTATAATAAGAAAATAATAACAAATTTATTATTATAGAAAACCTTTTTTAGAACTAGTAATACCTCATCTATCCTTACAGTGAATTGTTTTATATACAAAATGTATGAAAACTTCCAACAAAAGTTAAACATAATAAAATTAGTAAAATATTTTATTATATTTAAGATAAAATTTGTATTAGATATTGTGGTAAGAAAAATAATTAAAAGAAAAATTCAATAGTAGATGTAAAAAATAATTTATAAAAAATTATTAAATAATATATTACTGAATAATATTTTTATAGACAAATTGAATATTTGAAGAACGAATTGAAGTCTTTAGGTGAAGAAGAATGCAACCTTGCAAAAAAATTGGAGCTTAGGAAAAAACAATGTCACAACTTGATAACAAGTATTAAACAGATGAAAAATACTTTAGAACTAGGTATGTTACTATTTTGCAGTAATAGTTTTAAGAAGTTTATAGTATATAAAAGTGGTCGGCAGCCTGATCAAAATCTGTGTACACTAAAATGCAAAAAAAAAAATTTGTGCACCCCAAGATCTTATTTTCATAAGCGCCTCCAGTGATGGGACTACGTGAACTTTTACTTCACTAAAACTTCTCTTTAAGCAAAATTCTGGCTACATGACAATTAAAAATTCTTTTAAAAATAACTAAGAGATTATATCTTAAAAAAATGAAAAAATGTTTTGTACTTTTGAAAAAAAAAAAAACGTTTGTTGGTCTTATCAATATTTACAGACCTTTTTTTTTCGAAGTTTTTATTTAACTACAAAAATTCAAAAACTACTATAAATAACTTTATTTGTAAGCTTTTTTCATCCATATCTCAAAAACATTTAAAATTCTGCAAAAATAAAAAAACGTGTAGATATTTCGGTAGGACTTTTTATGTGTACTATTTTATGGGCACTATTTTATGTGTAGAATTGCTGCATTCAATTTTTGATGTGATGTCATCTAAATTTTGTGTAGTATTTAGATGTTGCTGCAATTAAGTTGCTGCAATTAAATGAAAAATAAATTCCTGTCCAGGCCTTATATAAATATTATGGATAGTTTTTGTAGTTTT
Organism: Thalia democratica; assembly: GCF_965202585.1. Lineage (NCBI taxonomy): Eukaryota > Metazoa > Chordata > Thaliacea > Salpida > Salpidae > Thalia > Thalia democratica. The sequence goes on along the minus strand of NW_028139962.1, from coordinate 20,431 downwards.
AAGTTTATAAACAAACAAATAAAATATAACTTGAATAAACATAAACCAATAGTATGATTTATTTTTACATTTATTTGAGTTATATTTTTTAAACTGACAGAAGTAGTGGCTAGACTTATAAAAGATTATGGATAGATTTTTAAAGTAATTTTTAATAAAGAAAAAAAAAACTTGAATACACTTAAACGAATTGTTTGATTTATATGTATATTTATGTAATTTATTGTTTTTATACTAACAGAATTAATGGCTAGTCATATAATAAGTAATTTTGGTTTTTTTTTTTATTTAAGATTTTATAAACAAAATTTATAAATTAAACTTGAACACACATAAACTGTTTGATTTAAATCTAAAATTGTTTGATTTATAGTTGTATATACGTAATTTGTATTTAGTAAACTTATAGAGTAGAGGTTCGACCTTATGTGTACTACTTTATGGGCACTATTTTATGTGTAGAATTGCTTCAATCAATTATGCCCATAATTTGATGTGATTTCATTCAAATTATGGGTAGTATTGAGATGTAGCTGCAATTAAGTTGCTGAAATTAAATGAAAAATAAAATACTGTCTAGATCTTATATAAATATTATGGATAGTTTTTGTAGTTTTAAGTTCATAAAAAAACAAATAAAATATAACTTGAATAAACATAAACCAGTAGTATGATTTATTTTTACATTTATTTGAGTTATATTTTGTAAACTGACAGAAGTAGTGGCTAGACTTATTAAAAGATTATGGATAGTTTTTTTATGTAATATTTAATAAAAAAAGCTTGAATACACTTAAACCAATTGTTTGATTTATAGTTGTATATATGTGATTTATATTTAGTAAACTTATAAAAGTAGTGGTTTGCTCTTATGTGTACTATTTTATGGGCACTATTTTATGTGTAGAATTGCTTCAATCAATTATATTCAATGGGTTGTATTTAGATGTTGCTACAACTAAATGAAAAATAAAATACTTTCTAAGCCTTATATAAATATTATGGATAGTTTTTGTAGTTTTAAATTTATAAACAAACAAATAAAAAATAACTTGAATACACATAAACCAATAGTTTGATTTATTTGTACATTTATTTAAATTGTATTTTGTAAATTGACAGAAGTAGTGGCTAGACTTATTAAAAGATTATGGATAGTTTTTTTATGTAATATTTAATAAAAAAAGCTTGAATACACTTAAACCAATTGTTTGATTTAAAAGTAGACAGTATCTTATTTTTACTTAATTGCAGCAACATCTAAATACTACCCATAATTTAAATGAAACCACATAAGTTAATTGAAGCAATTCTACACATAAAAGAGTGCCCATAAAATAGTACACATAAGGCCAAACCACTACTTCTATAAGTTTACTAAATGTAGATTACATATATACAACTATAAATTAAACAATTGGTTTATGTGTGTTAAATTTAAATTTTGTTTATAAAATCTTAAATAAAGAAATATCCAAAATATTTATAATATGCCAAGCCATTACTTCTGGTAGTATAAAAAATATAAATTGTATAAATATACTATTAAATCAAATAATTGGTTTAAGTGTAATCAAGCTTTTTTTTTCTTTATTAAATCTTATAAAAAAATTATCCATAATCTTTTAATAAGTCTAGCCACTACTTCTGTTAGTTTACAAAATACAATTTAAATAATTGTACAACTAAATCAAACTATTGGTTTATGTGTATTCAAATTTTTTTTAAATTTGTTTGTTTATAAATTTAAAACTACAAAAACTATCCATAATATTTATATAAGGTCAGGACTGTATTTTATTTTTATTTAATTACAGCAACATCTAAATACTACCCATAATTTAAATGAAGTCATATAAAACTATGGTCATAATTGATTGAAGCAATTCTACACATAAAATAGTGCCCATAAAATAGTACACATAAGAGCAAACCACTACTTTTATAAGTTTACTAAATATAAATTACATATATAAAACTACAAATCAAACAATTGGTTTATGTGTGTGCAATTTTTATTTTTTTATTTTGTTTATAAAATCTTAAATAAAAATTTTTTTCAAAATATTTATAATATGCCAAGCCATTACTTCTGTTAGTATAAAAAATATAAGTTACATAAATATAATTTTATATCAAACAATTGGTTTAAGTGTATTCAAGTTTTTTTTCTTTATTAAATCTTAAATGAAAAAAATATCCATAATCTTTTAATAAGTCTAGCCTATACTTCTGTTAGTTTACAAAATATAATTTAAATAAATGTACAAATAAATCAAACTATTGGTTTATGTGTATTTAAAAAACAGGTGGGGATACTGGAGTTTTTAAATACCAATTCAGTAAGAAACACATTCTACGTTTAAAATTTATTCGCATGACGACGTTTCGACTTTCAATAAGTCATTATCAACAAATTACTGTGCAAAAATAAATAAAATTAGTGATAAACAACTAAGTATACAAAAACAAATTTCTAAGTGATACATTATATAAAAATTTTATAAATTAAGATTATAAACTCTAATACAAAAAAAACATTTTACATAAGTACTAACAAATTGTTACACTAATATATATCAAACTAATCAAAAATTCTTAATGTATGGGTAATACCCGGTTTAATTAATTGTTTATTTAAAATTGGATTATAGCGTTTAATTAGTAGAGCTTCACTTATTAGGGTCTCAAATTTATTTCTACATTCTTTCAAAATTCCAAAATTATTAGCAGTTATTTTTTCATTTTTACAAACATTACAATTGCTAATATGGTCCGATACCGATGTTTTGCCCTTTAAATGTTCTTTAATTCTTTCTACTAATGGTCGTGAAGTGAATCCAATATATTGGATACTCTTATCATAAGAGCATTTGTACTCATAGACCACGTTTGATTTTAATTCATGGGGTGTCTTATCTTTATTACTAAAGTAATTGCTTACTTTTGTTGTGGTAAAAATTACTTTGAATTCTTCGATGTAGTTGTTTAGAAGCTTTTCTAGTTTCTTTTTATACTCGATACTAGGTTTTCCAATATAAGGTACCTTTACAACATTTTTGAAGTCTGAGTTACTTAGTTTTTGTTTAGTGCAGTCTTTATTAATATCAAGAGATCTTTCAATTATATCATCAACAAATTTCTTTGGATATCCATTCTTAAAGAACTTTTCTTTTAAGCTTGTGATTTCTTGTTTGTAAATGTTAACATTTACAAACAAGAAATCACAAGCTTAAAAGAAAAGTTCTTTAAGAATGGATATCCAAAGAAATTTGTTGATGATATAATTGAAAGATCTCTTGATATTAATAAAGACTGCACTAAACAAAAACTAAGTAACTCAGACTTCAAAAATGTTGTAAAGGTACCTTATATTGGAAAACCTAGTATCGAGTATAAAAAGAAACTAGAAAAGCTTCTAAACAACTACATCGAAGAATTCAAAGTAATTTTTACCACAACAAAAGTAAGCAATTACTTTAGTAATAAAGATAAGACACCCCATGAATTAAAATCAAACGTGGTCTATGAGTACAAATGCTCTTATGATAAGAGTATCCAATATATTGGATTCACTTCACGACCATTAGTAGAAAGAATTAAAGAACATTTAAAGGGCAAAACATCGGTATCGGACCATATTAGCAATTGTAATGTTTGTAAAAATGAAAAAATAACTGCTAATAATTTTGGAATTTTGAAAGAATGTAGAAATAAATTTGAGACCCTAATAAGTGAAGCTCTACTAATTAAACGCTATAATCCAATTTTAAATAAACAATTAATTAAACCGGGTATTACCCATACATTAAGAATTTTTGATTAGTTTGATATATATTAGTGTAACAATTTGTTAGTACTTATGTAAAATGTTTTTTTTGTATTAGAGTTTATAATCTTAATTTATAAAATTTTTATATAATGTATCACTTAGAAATTTGTTTTTGTATACTTAGTTGTTTATCACTAATTTTATTTATTTTTGCACAGTAATTTGTTGATAATGACTTATTGAAAGTCGAAACGTCGTCATGCGAATAAATTTTAAACGTAGAATGTGTTTCTTACTGAATTGGTATTTATGTGTATTTAAGTTATTTTTTATTTGTTTGTTTATAAATTTAAAACTTCAAAAACTATCTATAATATTTATATAAGGCCTGGACAGTAATTTATTTTTCATTTAATTGCAGCAACTTAATTGCAGCAACATCTAAATACTACACATAATTTTGATGACATCACATCAAAAATTGAATGCAGCAAATCTACACATAAAATAGTGCCCATAAAATAGTACACATAAAAAGACCTACCCTAGATATTTAAAAGACCTACATACGTATATACTTTTTTTTTTGTTCAATATATACACTACTTTTGAAGTTAAGGTCCTTTGGATATCTTTTAAGTACTAGAATTGTCCGAATTTAATTTGTCATGCACCCAAAATTCTTGAGGTTTAATGTAATAAGATATATTTTCATAGAACCCAATAAGTTTTAACTCCTATTTAAAAATGTCATAACTAAGTTTATATTTACATGCAAACCTTTTAATAACTGGAGCTGGAATTTATTGTTTGATACTAATTTTAATGAACCTTTCTATTTGGTGTACCATATTTCCACAATGATATTTTAGTTATATAGCCCCGTCTTACATTATTATTAATTGAACACATCTCCGCAGTCACTACAAAATCCCTAGTACAGTACTCTAATTTTTTTTTATTTAATATTAACTACATACATGATATTAAACAAACAGACAAACGATAACAAAAAAACGAGTTAAAAACAGCTAAATTAAAAGTAATGTTTTTTATATCTTGTTGCTTTCCCTATAGCTGGAACAGTTTCTTTCATAGACTGAATTTTTGCACTTCACGAAGTTCAGGGTTGTATCTGATTTTCACTTTGTTTTCTTATAAAAATTGTTACATATAACTACTATATTTTTGGTTTTCAACTAGGCTTAGTAATTTAATTTAGAAATTGTCACTCTTTCAATTAAAAAATCTTGATTTACCATAACACAGTTTGAAACTCTTTAATCTATTTTACATTACGAAATATATATTTATTTGACCAAAACTAATAACAAATTAATAGAGATTAAATAAATGAATTAACAATTAACTCTACAAATAGTCAGTTGAAAAAATTGCCTAAGAATCACAAAAACATCAAACTAGTTTAAATTTTTCAAAAAAAAAGTTCAAACAAACATGTGTCAGCATAAGTATTTCAAAAAAAAATTACTTTGCCAAAGTTGACCAAATTTTTAAAAATAGCATAAGAGTTATCCAGAGTAGTTTTAGTGTGTAAAATCCAGTTTTTTAAACAACTAAAGCCATAACTGATTTCTAATCTAATTAATCGATATCAAAAAAAAACTATTTAGCATAAAAAATTGTGCTGATTTTAACTTTTTGTTTCTATAAAATTTTAAATAAAAACATTTAAATGAAATAAATAGTTAAAAATTGGTATTTTAAAGTAAATTAGATATCTTACTGTAAATATTTAAAACTATTATTGTGTTATATTTTTTAATTTAGCCTAGTTCAATAAAAGAAGTTGAATAAAAATCAGAGTTCTAGTAAGTGAAAGATGTAAAATGCAAAATAAAAAGTTTAAAGGACAATCAATGATTTGCAATAAAAATGAATTTAATTATTTTAAGACCAGGGTTGCTTCTTTTTGAAACATAACTAAAACAGAAAAAAACTAAATTAATATTTCACAAATGATAAATTGTTAATTTTTAATATAAAATTATACATTATTAACATTCAGCAAATGGTTGCCTCATGCGAAAGCATGATAAACCGTTTGTAGATTGACGACTACAAGTTTTTCGGTTGTGACTGACTGATGAGTCCTAATAAGGACGAAACCGGTCTCAGTCTACCGAAACTTGTGGTCTGATGATCGAATTGGCATGATCAACCCTTTTGTTAAATTTGAGCTTGTCTCACGGCAAACGAAAGTCCGGACTTGTTCTGCAGACTTTCGCCGATTTTGTTGTTTATTAACATTCAATACAAACTTTTTAGTCTATTTTAAGTATGTTTGTAAAACATGAAGTAAGATTGACATCTTAAAAACACATTCTAAAACTCTTCTAATCAAATTATTAAAATTGTTGTCTTAACATATTTCATAAATAAAATAATTGAGATCCCTAATTGTTAAGTTCGCTTTTCTTTATACTATAACAAAATCAGCCTGAGTAACAAGTATTAGCAGGGTTTGTTACTCTTTCAGTAAAAAAAATATCCTGACCTTTGAGTTTTTGAAATGTTTTTAAAACATCATATATTAATATTCAATATAAATAAAGTATAAAATAAAAAATCAGGTTATTGAACAAAATTGGTATTTAAAAAAATATAGATAATTGAAGCTACAACAAAGAATTTTCATTAAGTCAAATAAAAAACATTTGAATAAGTATCAAAAAAAAATTATCCTGAGAATTAAAGAAAATTATACTGTTCTGATTTGTACTAAGTGTGTAGGACTCTGCATGAGTTACAAAAAACTAGCTCTTGTCATCTTGAGTTTAATAAAGAAAAGAGAAAGCCAAAGCTCAAAAGTAGCAGTATAGTTAAAGTAACATTTTGATAAAAAAGAATTAAGATCTAGATAAAACATTCAAAATTTCAAAAAAAAAATTACTCATTCAGAGATTTTACACAAATACCAAAACTAGACTACCTTTTGCAAGAAAAAAAAAACATGCTTAGTAAGACTGTATTTCTAGAAAAGTTTTTTAGGTGTGTGGCAACCTTGAATCATACCAAAACCTAGAACTGGTTATTAAAAGGGATGCATCTTTTTAAAGCAAAAATCTTTGTTGAGTTTAAAAAACATCTATCCTAAATTACATCAAACTAGTGAAGTCATCTTGATTTGTGAAAAAAAACTAAAAACATATTAGAAGACAAATTAAAAATTCAAAAATGAACAGTTATCTTTTTTTTGTTAAAGTAACAAATCAAAATAGTTATAAAATAAAGATAGTCTTAGAGAATAAATTTTTCAAAATTTTAAATTTTATAAATTTAAGTAACAAGTAATTTATTAAAAAGTATACCTAACTAGCCTGAAATTTACAATAGAACCCCAGAGAAATATTAGCCAGCATGAGATTTTCAAAAAACTTGTATAAAATTCAAACTAGTCTCTGTGTGTGGCAACTTAATGTTAATTTAAGCCTATAATTTCTGTAAATTACTTAATGTTTTTATATGTACTATTTAATTATGGATAAAAGTATAATAATGGTTTTAACTATAGTTATTTAAAAGTTAAAACCGTTACTTAAAATGTATTCATTACTACTGATATGCATATCTTTAAAGAGAATTGTAAATATACTTAAAATATTTTTATCTTAATTAAAGTATTTTTTATTAAACATAAATTCTTAAATTTTGCTGTAAATATAAAAATTAGCTTTAAATTTTTATTATTATTGAACTAAAAATATCATTATCTTGTAAATATCTTTATAGGAATAATTGTTAAGTTTAAAACATAGGTTATATTGATAATTTTAATTTAAAAAAGGGATCTTTCTTCATTAAACAAAATATTGTAATTTACTAATTTTAATAGTAAAAAGGAAAACACTAACCTATTTCATATAACCATGATCGTAGCTTGATGACAGCTTCCTCCCGTATCAGTCAATGGAGTTCACAAGAGCTTAGGACATTCTCTCTATTTTTTCAGGTGCAGGCTGTTTCCTCAGTGTTTGTATAAGGAATGATATGTGATTTTTAATACCAAAATAGATCATGAGAGTAAAATGGCCAATAAACTGAAAGCTAAATTAAACACCACAGCTAGATTTAACTTAATAATTGAGCTATGTCGCTTAAACTTAAACTAAAACTTAAAAAATCCCAGAAAACGTTTATCGTTGCAAGGGGTAGAGTTTGAGACTGATGTTTTTTTACCATAAAAAAAAACTAAACATATATGATAATAAGACAAAAAAAAATTGTGTTATATCAAAATTTTGTGTAACCCAAAAGTTTCGTGCACCCCAAAAAAAAATTCGTGAACACTAGTGTGCACCAGTATACACCTTGCCGACCACTGGTATATAACATTAAATACATTCACCTCTCGCGAATCTACGCATTCGTTTGGTTACGCACTCTCGTTTAGTTACGCATTTTAGAATTTTCAAAAAAGAAAAACAAAAAAACAGTTGAAATATTCTTTAAGATTGAAATTTTTGTATGTACTGAATTAGTAATATATTATTTTTTATATTGATCTGATGAAACGTGTTAAACGTTGAAACTTTTACTATCACTGTTACCTTAACCTTTACCCTTGGTCAGTAACTTGTTTTTTCTTATTTTTATTTTATTTTTGAGTTTTTTTTCTCGTGCAAAAATGTAACTTGTGCAAAATTAACCCTTGGTACACAATCGTCTTTGTGCAATTTTGTTCCCTCGTGCAATTTTGTTCTCGTGCAATTTAGTAACCTCGTGCAATTTAGACCCGTTCCTGAAAAACTGATATACAGCATTACTTCAAAACACAGTTAAGTTATTAGAATCAGTTAAGTCATATAAAGTTTTTATTCTTTCAGCGTCAGCTGCCGCTTTACCACGCACTCGACATCTTCTAAACCGTTCCCTCCCATCAACGGCTAACAAATGTCGTTGCTGCTTCCTCTTCGTCTTGACTGTTCCCTTCTATCACTGCATTCAATTGCTCTAAACCGTTCTCTCTCATCAACTGCTAACAAATGTCACTGCTGCTTCCTCTCCTATTGACTGTTCCCTTCTTTCACTGCATTCAAGTGTTGCGCTGCGTGCTCACGATTGAAGTTCAGGATTACTAACTAAGAAAGCATTGTTTAGATACCAACCAAACAACGAAACTTTCAAATAACTTTTTAAGGTAGAAATTTACAATTAACACAACGAAAAATTGATAAAAAATTGTATCTGTGCAATTTTAAATTCATCATTATTTAAGTAAATAACTCTTCTAATTTTATATAGCTAATTAAAAGTTAACTAAAAAAAGCATCTTTGTCATTTAACTATTACAAAAAAACTTTAGGGTGAACAAAGCTACTACAATGAAAAAAGAAAAAAAAATCAAAGTTTATGAAAAAAAAAAATTAATTTCTTAAAATAACTTGTCTAAAAACAAAAAATAGTTAGAAATTTAAAGAATTCTGTAAAAACATAAAATTTGATGGAAAATTTTTTTTAATTGGGCACAACATTTACAAGGTATATATTAAGCAACTTAGAATAATGTAAATTAAAAAAAAAGGCTCAAAGTTAAGTAAAAAAATTCCTTTTCTGCAAGAACACTTAAGAAACTCTTTTTTTGCAAAATTTTAAGTAAACTACCATTCAAAAAAATGCAGTATTATAAAATCACTAGAAGAAACAAAGCTGCTATAGCTTCTTACCCCATTTGTTTTTTTAAAAACATAAAAGTTTTCAATAATAAAAAAAAAATTCAAAAGATCAAAATAACTAAACTAACAGGAAAATTTAGTCTCATTAAACAGTCAAATATTTTTTTAACCTGATACTGATTCTTTTCCGATCATTTTCTAAGCAACTAAACTTTTAGATGGTTAAACTATGAGAAGCTCATGTTTGTCTGAAAACTTCCTTAAAGTTTAATTTTGTTGACTTAACCATGAAACTAATCTTCACTATCTGAACTGTCTGCATAATTAATAGTATTTTTTTCCCTTTCTCAGGTTGTATGGTCTGTTTTTTCATTATTGATGTCACATGAGTCTTTTCGTGGAATAAAAACTTTGACATTTCTAAGTGAAACTTTTTCAACTCAGTTATTTTTTTAAATAAGCACACTTTGCTTTGATGTGTCTAGCACTTTGTATGGCGCATGATACAGGGTGCTTGATTTCTTCTTGTTTGCTCGTTAGAGCCAATCTTTTTCGCAGGTGAAAAGCGTTGGCTCATAGTAGACACCATTGTCATTGTATTTCCTGCTTTTCTTTCCAATATTTGACATCATATTCAAGAAAAGCCGCATGTCAGCTTCAGGATAGTTTACCATCTCTCCATGAGCTTTGTCCAGGTAGATTTACTAACGCTCTAAATACGTATTGTAATGGTGTGAAGGGGGTCCTTTTTATAGGCGTGTTATTGATAGCTACTGTTATGAAAGGCAACCTTAATGCCCAGTTTGTTTTGACCATCTCAGGGCGTAGAGCTTGATTTATAACGCGATGCTGGCGCTCAATGAACCCATTTGTTTAGGGGCTGTAGGGTGTTGTTGTCCGATGATCAATTCCTAGTTGTTTGCAAGCTACTTCAAGTAAATTGTTCTTGACTTCTCCCCAATTGTCACTAATAACAACCTGTGGAATCCCAAAGTATCCACAACTGTGTTGAATGAATGCATTTCTGACAGTCTCTGCTCGTTTGTTTGGAATTGTTACTGTTACCAGAAAGCATGTACCCCAGTCCTTCATGGTGAGAACATACTTGTGGTTCTGTGAAGTCACGTCCATTGGACCAACTGTATCAATGTGGACAAACTGAAAGCGTTCTGTTCGCTGAGGAGAATAACAATTTTTGGTTTATTGTTGCGGATTACTTTAACAGCTTGGCACTCAACCACAGAATCTTGGATCGCCGTTGGTTTTTGGAGTTTGAATAGTAATATATTTATAATTGTATATGTTGGACAGATTCCTTCGCACACTTTGTACCTCATGACAATTTATATTCTTATAAAAAAATTTAGGGGCCATATCTCAAAAACTAGGTTAAATTTACTTGAAAATAGAAAAATTTCCTAAGGTTTTATCATCCTGATGGTAAACTAAACTTGAAAAAATATTTTAAATAATAATTGACAATAACTTGGAGTGATAAGAGTTTTAAAAAACGGAATTTTAATTGACATAATTCTAGTCGTCGTGTACATAATTTGATAAACTACACTATTCAATTTTTGGCGTTTTAACAATATTGCTATAATTACACAAATACTGTTATAGAAAGGTTTTGTAAGTATTTATATACCATTTGCAACTAAGAATATGAATTTAGGTTTATCATTTTCTTTTTAGCTTTTACTTCAAAAGCGTTTTCAAAGTTTCTTTTTCAAATGATAAATAAATTTAAAAAATATATAACTAGTAGACAGTTTAAAATAATAAGTTTAAAGTTTTATGAATATAGAATTAAAACATATACGAGTTTTAGAAAATAGCAAACAAAATTTAAGTAAAGATATGTTAGTTTAAAAGTTGTCAATAGCTTTGCTTTTCGATTAAAATTTTAAGCTGTTAGTCTGCTCTTTTTTTTTTAGTTTTAGTCAGCCTGTATTAACTTAAAAAATATAGCTGGTTAAAAAAACAATGGAAAAAATGTCTAAATTCGTAAAACAAAACTCTTTTGCAAAAATTCCTATATTAAAACAATTCAATTCTGCTGAAAAAACCATAATTATAGAAAAATATAGAACATTCTTATTTTAAATAAATTCAATGAGAAATAAAATTCAAATTTAATAAAAAAATATAATTTCAAATATGTTAAAACACATACAAATATGTTAATAATAATGAATATACTTAATATATTTATTTTCATTCCTAAAGTATATTTTATATTCGTACAAATACTTTATGAGTATTCTTCAACAAAATTTTCAGTAAAATCATCTAGAGCAAGGTTTCCTAAACTAATTTTCATAGTCATCCCCTTTATTAGTTAAGTACCAATTTTATATTTTATCTCTAACAAGTTTTTGCTCCTTGATATCGCCCACTTTAATAAACCGTAGTTTAAATCTAACAAAGTATAAAATGTTTAAAAGCAAGCTAAAATTAGTAATTTGAAACTAAAAAATTAAATTCTATGACTACCTGAAGTTTCAAAGTTGCCCCCTATTCGCTCCTTTACTTGTTTTTGCCCTGCAACTTACTAAAATCACTAAAATAGGACATAATCGCTCCTTTTAGAATCCCGGATCTATTGTGTTCATGGTTTGTTATAAAAACAATTAGTGAGTTCAATGTTTTGATATTTAATAATAAAGGCTAGGTATTAAGACATTTTATGTTGTATCACTGCTATGGCTTAAAAAGATTCTTATGAGTATGACAGAATTTTAAACGACCAAGATTAAGAAATAAGTTAAGGTTATTTACTTTTGTCTAACGTTTAGTTTTAAAATAAAAAGAAAAGAAAAAAGTACTTTAAAAACCTTTGATAAAATCAGAAATCTGATGTGAATCTAGAAAATATGAAAGAACATGATAAAACTCTGAGAAATTTTTCAAAAAACTGATGGTCAATTTTTATATATTCAAATAAAAACCAAAAAAAATAATAAAATAATGCTTAATTTTACATATTGTATTACTGTTCAGTTCATGTGAAAAAAAGTAAGTGTATTTAATTTAATATCATTAAGTAGTTTAAATAAGTCATTTCAAAGTAAAACTGTTAACAGAGACAAAGTCAGAGCAAGGAGAACAAGTCTTCCGTAATGATAATATGGAATTATAGAATTAGCAAAGAAGTTTTCAAATTGTAGAAGGAAATTTGTTTTGATATTTGGTTTAACAGATGATTAATGAAAACATTTAAATTACACTTTTAAGGCAACAGATGACCTTGTTTTTTTTGCTTTTAAAGTGCAGTGTATGCATTTGAATATTTAATGTAAGTATTTCGCAACAAAAAAGTTAAAATTCAGTTAATTAAGTTTCCTATTTGATTAATTCGAAATACATTTTTATTTAAATATTTTTGTGGTATAGAATACCAAAATCGGCTATACATGCTGGGCTAAAAAGATTATTTGTGTTGTTAATACACACTAAATACAAATCATCTACTATAAGTTCACGATATTAAAACAAAGAAAAACACTTTCATGCAGAAAAAACAAATAACTATTATCCAATTTGATTTCTTCGCCTACAAGGGTTTTCAAAAAACCTGAAGTTAGAAAAATTTTGATAAAAACATAAATTTTGATCAAAAATCACCTAAAATTTTTACTAATTTTGAGCTATTTTTACGTTAAAATTAACGAATTTCGATAAGATGTTTTTGTATCATTTATATTTTTTGATTGAAAAACACTTTTAAAGTAGCTTTATAGTATCTTTTTAATGTTATTATGCTATTTAAGACAGTTTTTTTCAACTTAAGTTTAATTTTTTATTAAAAATGGAACAAAAAAATTGTTTTCAAATACCTGGAAGAAATTTCAGAAAAACCTTTGGAAACCCTGTTAAAGTAGTGCTTTTCTCAGTTTTTTGTAAACAGAAGATTACCATTTTCAGGGTAATTAGGAAATTCCTTCCATTTATTAATCCTGATATTTAACAAAAACTCGACCAAGCATGCGCTAGCTGAGGGTAAAGTGCATAGTTGAGAAACAGTTAATGTTATGTTGTATCTATGTACAATTACACTATTATCTCGATTATAGTTCTCTAAATTGTAAATAAATTAGCACAGTTGTTAAAGAACTCTGTGCGCTTTAACTGTAAATAATTTTAGATGGTGTAAACTAGGTTTGGCAACTTACAGCTTTCAACATAATTTTTAGCTGAATAAAAAATTGTGCTAAACAGATATTAGAATTTTTTTAAATAACTACTTTCAATCCTGCACTAAATTTTATTTTTAGTGCCCATAAGTGCTAATCTGAACATTTCTAAATTAATTTGAACTATATTTTTATAGTACAACTTGATAAAATTACTTCACGAATTTTTTAGCATGTTCGTCTTGCAAAAGAATTTTTCTGGTATATCACAATCGTTTACTAGAAAAGTTTCCCCAAACCTAGTGTAAACTTTCACCTAATTAACTCAATTTTTTATTGAACTATTTATTTTTTAACAGAAATGTTTCTAACAAAGGTTATAGTTAAATAAATTATAGTACATAATAAATAATTACTTAACAAATAATTTAGTTGGCCAAAGAAGTTTCTGAACAAAGTTTAGAAATAATTTAAAAACTCTTATCACAAGAAAAATTTCAGAAGATTTTTACAAATACTAAAAGCTTTTTTTTGTTTGAATTCAAATTTTTATGAAATCAGTTTTAAAAAATACTGTTTAAAGTACATTTTATTACTTAAAATAGAGCACCAATCGAAGAAAAGTTCTAATAAAAATAGATTCTTATGTACTAAAAAGACTAAAAACAAAGGATCCTTTAAAAAGCTTGTCTTAATTAAAATTTTAAAGAAAAATTTGAGTTTTCAATTATTTAATAAATTTGTAATTTAGTACTGTTAATCGTGAGCCTTATACTAAAATAAAACTGAGTTGATGTATTTAGGGCCGTTAAATATTACATGTCATGAACACACAGTGTTTAAAGAATTATGACTTAAATTGGAATTTTTATTACTCTAAACAAAACTGTAGTAGGGACTTCGATAATATACGTACTAAATCTGAAAAGTGATCCACAATTTTTCTTATTATTAGATAAACGAAAGAAAACATGATCCTAATGGGATTAATTCAAATATATAACAACTATTTTTGAAAGTTATTCCAAGGGAAACTAACAGTAGTTAGATTTATTTTCAAACGCTGGTGCAGTAACCAAATGACTATTGTTTAAAAAAAAGACTTTCTCTTGTATTTGAATTAATTGTTCAATTGTGTATATATAAATATTATCTTTTTTCAATAACAAGCTGATTGATGTACGAACAATCAGAAATGCTATATAAAGAATACATTCGATTAGATATTAAATAAGTTTTTAAATGTACTAGAGTAGATTGTGTTTTCAACAAAAAAGTAGATCTTACTGTGTAAAAGGACAAAATGTATATCTAATTGACCTACAAGCCGTAGTTTTTCTACCTTTTTTATATGTATTCGGATTACCTTGGTGGGCCAGCTGTTGTAGTTCTTTATAAATAGCAGGTCGCTCAGTTTGTAAGAAATATTTTTTTTAGTCTATTTAGTTGATCTTTTCACCAAACAAGGACAGAATAACAGCTTTCAATATAAATATTTGTCGCATTTAGTTATCCACCGGATCTGTTTTTTTAACTAATATCTGGCCGGATTAAGATCTTTTGAGATTCGGCTTGATACCGTTATATTTTTAATTGAGATCCGGACGGATCCAATTAATTTGAAATTTTAATGTATTAAATTACATTTTTTTTATTCATTTATCATAGGGATGAACAACTTCTCTGGTCGACGGACAAGCTTTACAAAAAACTTCCCTTTTTCGGGCCGGACACTATAAAAAAAACTTTAAAAAAAAAGTCGTTACTCGCAAAATTGAATTCTAATAATTGTTCTTTAGTACCGCTGTGTACGGAAAACAAAATTGATGAAACATTTGAAAAGCACTTTGTTATAAAAAAAGCTCAATGATAGTTGTTTTGCACAAGTTATTTCGAGCTAAAAAGCACTTCTCACGTAGAGGTTCTATTTTGCGGGTTAGATCAAGCCTACAGAAGATACATATTCTAACAAATGAAAACGTTCTAGTTAAGAATTAAATTAAGTAAGATAAAAAATATCCTGTTTATAAAACCTTAAGTAAATGCAGACATTAAGCAATCTTTTTTATAAAATTCTATATGTAGTTTCTATTACATTTATGTATTATTAAAATCTTTATGCCACTTTTTACATAATTTGTATACTTTTTAAGCAGTGTTTTTTAAATTATATCTGTGTAATACATAATTATTAAAAACTTGAAAGTTTTTTTTTCACTGAACAAGATAAGCACTACTAATACTCCCTTTAGATAAAAAACTGTGTCAACATTGGAACTGAACAGCACACCGAACATATGGAGAGATTAAAACTTTTATTTAGATTGGTGTAACTTGTTGAGTCTTCTTCTAAAAGTTTTTAAACAGCACGTTTTTTTCTAAGTATACAGAAATTATCGTCGACACATCGTAAATATAAAACAAGGATGTCTGAATCAGTACTGAAAAGCTTAATCTCCAAAGTACCCATAAAAAAAATTGCAATTGTTAGTACAAGCAACTCCGTCAAAACGTGTGTAAAGCTTTTGTTCATGCTGGAATAGGCATCCGGTAGCTGATTGTAAAGTTATTGTTTTATTCAGATTTCATATATGGCAGGCTAACAAAAGACTTTTCTAGTATGTTTTTGTGGCCGACTTTAAAAGTGTCCTATTTAAGTTTAGTTATCTTATAACTTGAAACTTTTCTAGGTTTATTTCTGAATCTAGATTTAAATAAAGATCTGCTGCTAGACGAATCTTAATTGAAATAAAAAATCAGGATAACAATCAGCTAAAGCACACGTAAAAATAAACTAATAATTTCTTAATATTTTAGACATAAACGTAATGAAGCATAAAGTTTTACTAACTATGTTCTTTGCACATTCTTAAAAGATATTTTAGACAAGCATTTATCCGACGCGATAAAATTGAGGACTGTAAACTTTTTTCAAACTTAAAACAAGACTAAATTTATATTGTTGTTGCAAGCTCTAATTACATGACATTTCAAATCTAGATTAAAAATTAAAGGGTCATAGCTCAAAAAAATTTGAAATTAAAAAGTGAACAAGAAACTCCAAATATTAAAGATTCTTACTATAATATAAAATAAACAAAACAGTTATCTTAAAAGAGAAAATAAAACTCAATGTAAAGTTTCTAATATTTAAATCGTCGTTCTCTCATAAGTTTTATACAACTAATTGACGAATTTAAGCTTCATGTAACCTTATTTAAAAAAAAACTTAAGTTTTATTTCAAAAGTATATGAAAATGTAACAAAGCAACTTGTTTTAAATTATTATTATTAATATTATATTGTTTATTGTGTTATGTTGGACTCAGGCACCAAAACCTTAGCTACTTAAACAGGACACAGAATGAGAAAAACAAAATACATTTATATTCAAAAATAAACATTAAACAAATTTAAAATATAAAAAACTCATTAATAAGTTTAAACTTATTTGTTTGATATAAAAGGCGATAACTTAGTACATACAAACACGTCTGGACAAAATTAATATAAGTTAATTATTAGTCTGTTAAGGGGGGAGCGTAGGGAGATATAACTAATTAATGTTACAAATAAAAATGAATAAAACACTTGTTAATTTAGATAGAATAAATATTATAAAATATTTGTTTATTTTTCTGTTTTTTTTTTTTGTGGAAGTTACTGAATTTCACTGAAAGTTTTACTATTTTATTTAAACAATTTTAGTTTTAAGCAAAAATGTTCCACTCTTTCACACGATACTACATCTTGTGGTAACTTATTTCACATAGACTTTGATCTGTGAAAAAGTTATCCTTGCAACTGACCGTTGTTAAAAATATATTTACGTTTTATTTTTCTATTATTTCCTCTTAGGTGATATTTATTATGGAAAAAACTAAAAAATTGACTGAAAAAAACCTTATAATTTCCATTAACAACTTCATAAACCTTAAATAAGTCAAATTCCAATCTTATATATTCTAAAGGCTTCTATCCAAGTTTAACCGATCTATCATTATATGAAGTATTGAATATGTTACAACGATTACATATCAAACGGGTAAAATTTCTTTGCACAGACTCAATTCGGTTAATATCTCTTTTTAAATAAGTGACCAACTTTGTGTACTGTATTCAAGCTTAGGACGAACGTATACTTTAAATAGTTTTGTCAGAATAGTAGGTGAATTAGTTTTAAACTTTTTGATATTTTATAGCATGAAACTTGTGCAACAATATATATAATTTATCTGTGCGTTCCATTTTAAATTTTCAGAGATATATGTTCCTAATTACTTAATAACTTTAACTGTTGGTATCTTAGTGTTATTGATTAATAGGTCAATCGAAACAAACGGTTTGTTTTTCTTAATTTTCAGAACTTTACATTTTTTAGGATTTAAATCGAGTTTTTTTGTTTTTAGCCATTTGTAGATATTGTCTAAGGTAGATTGTAAAGAGATATTTAACTTACTAAAAATTTTTGTATCATATGCAAATAAACTCATATCACTTTTAATATTAATGTTTGAACTAATATCGTTAAAGTAAATTAAAAAAAGAAGGGGACCAGTTACACCACCTTGTAGTACTCCACTGTATATCGATTAAGGCCTGGCAGCGTATCATTAATGACCACTCTTTGTGACACTATTGTGAAAATATTTGTGACAAATATTTGACTTACTAAAAAGTTTTGTATTATCTGCAATAAACTCATATCACTTTTAATACTAATGTTTGAACTAAAATCGTTAATGTAAATTAAAAAAAGAAGGGGACCAATTACACCACCTTGTAGTACTCAACTGTATAACGATTAGAGTCTAATAGAGTATCATTAATGACTACTCTTTGTGATCTCCCAATAAAAAAAATATTGAACCACTTCACTAAGGATTTGTGTAGCCTATACTAATCCAATATTTTTAATAATCGTTTGTATGATACTGAATCGAAAGTTTTTTTAATATCAGTTAAAACTACTTTAATACATTTGTTTTTGAAATAAAGAGTTATCCATGAATGTAAGCATGTTAATAATTGAATGTTTGACGAGCGGTTAGGGACAAAACCAGTTTGTTTATCTGATAGTAAGTTATAGTCAAAAAGATGATTTAGAATTTGTATAGATATAATTTCGAGAAAAGCCACTTGTTAAAGATATTTGCCTATAGTTTAACGCGTTGTGTTTGTTACCTTTCTTGTAGACTGGAATGTCAAATGACATTTTCCATTGTTTTGGTACTTCAACTAATTCTATAGAGCAATTGAAAATCAATGAAAGTGGAAAAACTATTGATGGAGTTGCTTACTTTATAAAATAGGACGATATGTTTTCTGGGGCTCTAATGATTTTATCTTTTAGGTCGTCAACTGAATTTTTAATGTCTTCATGAGTTATAAAAAAGCTTTGCATTTTACAACAATTTTTTTGAGTCAATTTAAAACTTTGGTGGTTATAATCTTTTTTAAATACCTTTGAAAACTTCTGTTAAAATATGAGGGTGCTTCACAATCTGAATTTACCGTTTTATATCTATCATTGTCGTATAAAAGGAGTATTGCAGTACTTATTTGAAGTTTATATTTTACGTAACTAAAAAAAAATATTATTTTGCAAAATTTTTCTTCATATTCAAAATTTTACTTTTTAACGGCTAATTGATATTAATTTGACTTATTTTTGTAATCTTAAGTCTTGAACCAGTGTTGAAACATTTTTCAGCATAAAAAATTCCTTTACGTTCATTGACAAAATTAGAGATATGGAAGCAAATAATACATTTATTGCGTCGTTTGACGTTAAAAGTCTTTTAACTAATGTACCTCTGCACGAGGTCATTGAAATTGTGTTGATACTTTGAATAAGATAACTAAAACTACAACAAACAGAATTAACTTAAAAAACTATTGAAACTTGCAACTTCTGGCGTTAAGTTTAGTTTTAATTCTTTAATTTATTCACAACAAGACGGGATAGCCATGGGATCTCCCTTGGGACCAACATTGGCTAACATACTTATAGGTTATATCGAGTTAAAAGTAGTGATGTACCGGACTCACAATTTCGGGTCCGGCCGGACCCGGATCCGGACTTTTTTTTCAAATTAGAATCCGGCCGGAAACCGGATCCGGACTTTTTTTTCAAATTAGAGTCCGGCCGGAACCGGATCCGGACTTTTTTTCAAATTAGAATCCGGCCGGATCCGGATATCAGACAAAAATGGCAATATCCGGCCGGACCCGGATAGTGAGTCCGGTACATCACTAAAATAAACTAGCCTGAGTCAGAATGAGGTTTTTAAAAACTGAAAAAAAGAAATATAATCTAATAATAAGTAGAACAGCTAGCCACAAGGTTTACAAATTTATGTGTTATTTACAATTAAAAATCTGAAATCAAGTTCTTGAACAAAATACACAACAAAACTGGATCAGCTCAAACTCATTTAAAATCTAAAAGAAAACTAGCCTGAGTTTTTATAAAAACTAAACTAGCCTGAGGCAGTCAAAGATTTTCTAAAATTCCCAAAAATTTTCATACTAGCAGGGTTGCCACTGTTTAAGTCAATAAAACTAGCTAGAGTGAGTATAAACAAGCCTGAATCAGAATAAGGTTTTTAAAAACTGAAAAAATTACTTTAATCTAATAATCAGTAGAACAGCTAGCAAAGGTTGACAATTTGGTAGTAAGGTTGTGGTCTGATTGTGGTACACTTAACTTATTAGTACTACCCATTATAATTAAATCCTACCTTATTTAATTAGTATCTAACAAATACTAAACTCTAACTGAGACTACATTTTATAATGAGACACGACAGTTTTGAGTGATGAATCTTTTATATAAAACACAACAAGAAATACTAGCATATACAAAATTATTAATTACTTTGGTA
>NW_028139961.1:0-38760 GCF_965202585.1 Thalia democratica | reverse complement strand
CACGTTCAAAGTTCGCGCTGAAGACACAAAAGCAGTAACTCTTAAGGAGTGCTCTGTTGAAAATGTGCCTGTCACAAGTAAGAATTGCATAACTTAGTTTTTTTCTAACATGATATTTTGATAACTGTAGTTTGACTGCAAAATTTTAAAACGTTGAGTTGTTTGATATTGTGTTTTTTCAAAGTTTTGTTTGTTGACTATTTAAAAACAGTATCATACTGTAAAATTAAAACAATATAGATATAATATATATTTATATAACATTTATGTTTGGTAATAAAAATCAACGTAACTATCATAGAAATAATATTATACACATCATATTGTGGTTGTAATAAGAAAAAAAAATATTAAAGTGGAAACACCTTGATTATTTTATGATGTTTTCCTTGTTTTTTTCATTATCTATATACTTTGTAAGGTGGTGTGTCGATTTGTTAAAATTTGTACAAGTGCAAAAAATTTTACAAAACTTGTTACAAGTATGTGCTTTGAAACTTTCAAACTGATCAAGTCTTAAGGTTATAGAACTTTTAGTTTAGATGTATGATATATTTTTTGTCATAAAATAGTTTTAATTAAATATATTAAGACCAAGTTATAAATCATATATTTTTTAATTTCAACTCTTAATTATTTATATAGATTTGAGATTAATATTTAATTAGTTTTAGAACTTTTTTATCAAACAATACAGTGTAGAATTGATTGTGTAGTTGATTAATTTAAAATTCTAAGCAAATAAAAGTTTTTTAAATGTTATCTGTAAATTTATCCTTTTTCGCTTTGATTTTTTGTAGAAAGTTAAATAGTACACCAAATAAGTATTAATTTGTTTTTATAAACTTGCAAGACTTGCTTTTTAACTGAAAATAACAGGTATTTATTTATAAGTAAAACTTAGTTTAAAAGCTTAAATTTCTTTTTTATTCCTTATACTTCAATAACATAACAACCTATTTGATTATTTTTAGATATGTTAAATTTTGTTTTTGGCTGTGTAAAAAATAACTACTTTAATTTTTCTATGAGTAAAGTATGATTTTTAATTTTAATATTAAGTTTTTTGAGAGAAAATTGCAATAAACAAGTTAAGTTTAATTACTTTAAAAAGACTTGACTATTTTCTATTCTCAAAATGCTGTTTACTATTTTGGTATTTTTATTTTTTTAGACATCAATTTCCTTTAAACTTTCAGATCAACTTTTACTAATAAATATGTAAAAGTAATAGTTTTTACCTCAAATTCACATAAGAAAATTAAGTAACTTATTAGTTTTTATTTCTCCAGCAGTAGAAGTAGAAGTTTTGTTCTCTAAAAAACTTATACAAAGCTGGTAAAGTGTTTGACTATTGTTTACTTTATTAATACTAACATATACACACATGACTTGAGCAGGAAGTTTCTTTATGATTTTGCTTTTAATTTCATTAAAAATATTATTTCAGTTTATAAACATAACAATAGTTAAGCGCATTTTGCACAAAGATTATTTCATAAAATGAATTTGTTGCAGTTACAAGTTATCGTAAAAGTATGTGCTACTATTGTAGATAACTGTTTAAATCTTGTTCCTTTCTATACTTTTAACTTTGAAACTGATGTTAAAAAACATAATGTATTAATAAGAATTAGTTTTTATATCTGTGAAAACAGCTGAATAAAAATAGTGATCTATGTTTTCTAAAAGAATATTAAAAGATTTGAACTATTTAAATTTTGATAATGTTGCTTATTATGTTAAGTTTAATTAGAAACTTTTTTTTTGCCAAATAGTTATTGAAAAAAAAAAGAGTATCTCTTAAATTTTTTTTTACAAACTTATTTAAGTAAGTTAGTTTAACTACAGCTAAAGTTTTGTTTTAATTTTCATAATGTTTTTTATTTCTTTCATTCACTTGAAATATAAACCTTATTGACTGTGGCAGTGCAGCCCATAGTTTCAAATCAAAGGTAAACTTTTACGCTTACTTTCAAAGATGCGTTTAAATTTGAAACAAATGTGAATTGTCTGGTTTTATTTGAATTTATCAAATCTAAAAATAAAAATTCACAAAATTTATTTGTTTTGTTTTTTTGTGTTTATAATGAATAGAAATGACCTCAACGTACACTATACTAATGTTTCCTTATACCTTTAGTTGCAGTTTTATCCAAGGCCTTTAAAAAATTTTGAACCAATCGTTCTAAACATTTAATTTTGATTAAAATATAGGTCTAGCAAATTTTTGTTTATTTTAAAGTTTTTAGTTAGTACAAAGTTCATAGGTTAATTTTAATGTTGTTATGATGTAAAATTGCACGAAATGTTTACCTAGAACACCATATTTTTAAGTATATCGTGAAGCATATAAATTTTGAAAACTTAACTATATTAATTGAACTTTGCCTTTAGTTGTTTGTAATTTTATTACTGTTTTGTTTTTTTGTTGGTTAAACTTAGTTGGTATTGTATTCACTTGTTTTACAGCTTATAAAACAGAAAGTAGTCTATTAGATCATGAAAAAATAAAAGATTAAGTTTCACTTAGATGATTAAGATAATAAGAAATTCAAACTAAACCTATAATAAAATTACCATTGTCGTGAACAAATTTATTTTAATTTGCTTTAATTGTACTTTGTTATGGATTGTTATTAAAAATTAAGTTTTTGTTATAACCTTAAAAACTGGTAGTTTAGAGAACCTTCTTTTAAACCTTATCTATCTTATACTTTTAATTACTCTAACTTGTAAAATTTACACATAGTTTTACGGATTTGATTTTCTCTCAAAGTAATTTGTTTCTCTAGATGTAGTTTGTGTCTTTTAATCCTACTTTATAAATATATTTTTGTAGAACATCGTTATATACTTATATAAATAATTAAAGTTAACTTAAACATAAATGAAAATGGGTCACAAATGCACAGAGCGTCACTTTTTCACGAGCTTCAACTGTTGTGATTAATAACTTTATAAAATGTTAATTTTTTAGTTTTGTTTTTTAATATAGAAAAAGTAGTTAGTTTATTCATTTTAAAATTGGAGTTTTTGACAAAGTAAGTGACGCTCCGTGATTTTCTTACTTCATTACCAGCACAAGTATTAAAAATAATAGAATAAAATATTTATTTCACCTTTTTAGATAAGAACCTCGTGACTTAGATAACTAACTCGTAAAATTTAATAAAACTTTTTAACGCTTGAGCAACATTTATAACAAAGTTTAATAAACATTTCAGCAAGTTTAAAACTCAATACAAAAAAACCTTATAAATTTTAAGTGAACTTCAAGTATAAACAAATGAATAAAATTATACAAAACAGAACTGTAGTTGTACAAAAAAAATTTCAGCATGCCCGACCGACGTCAACGATCAAGTGAGCGCCGAGTCGACGTCCAGTTACGGCGGGGAAAGCAAACTGGCTTGCAAGCAGCAGGGCGCCTACCCGTTCAAAAACCAGCAGCCCCTCACCGCCGCCGTGAAGTGCCGGGCCGACGCCAAGTTCGACGCCGACGGAGTTGAATGTTGGACAGGTTAAAACTCGTAGTTGTACTTTTTCATCAAAGCGTGGTTGTAAACAGTTCGTTGTGATCAAGTTTTAGCTGATATGTTTGTAAAGTTGTTTTTTCACAACGCGTTAAGTACCAGGAAGCTTAGGAATTTTTGTGCGCATATTTATCACTTTTAAGCCTTGCTTAACTAAAATTTATAAAGTACATCATAAATTTGAAAATATTCTCAGAGCAAAACTATTTAGAAAATAAAAAATATAAGGCAGGAGGTAGTGTGGTGCCTATGGTAGATTTCCATGATTGATATTGACAGTAATGGGTTTGGAGCAGATATGTTAAAAAGCTCTGCTTTATTTACTCGAGCGTGAAATTACTAACTTAAAACAAACCAAAGTTTATACGCTTCATTGCTGAATTACCATAGTAACTATTAGCATTTTACCAACTCTGGTTTGGAGAGTACTTACCAGTTTTTAAGTTAAATATATTACATTTTTAATATATAAAATATCAATCTTGAATTTATTTTTTTACCATCAAACTAGCTGAAAACAGTGTTTATCAGTAAATGGTGTGTAGCTCAATGACCACTCTACACTATTCCATTGACCATACTTAAGACCGTAACGTTTATTTTCTTGCTTTTCTTAATTGTTTCAAAAAATTAACATTATAAATTTAATCAATATTATTTTAATAATTTGTAAAAAAAGTTTTTAGTTTATTTTTTGTTAATTATACTATACGTTTGTAATTATATACTTATTTGGTTGTATACTATCTCCTTTTTAATATCAAAAACAAAAATTATCAGGTAGAATAAAATTTTCAACTCATCTATTAGCATAGTCAGTGAACTTGAAATGCAAAAAAGTAATTAATTTTATAGTTTAAATTTTAACATTTGAAGCACTCAACTTAAACCATAAGTTTTATATCTTCAACAAAATGTTTTTATGTTCGACTTATGTAAGTTATTTTTTTATGTGTAATGAAAAAAATAGTTTCAACTGGTTTTATGTTGCTTGATAAAAACAGCCTCTTGGAATTTACAAACACCAAAAGGTGTATAATATTCATAAATAAAAAATCCTCAAGTTATAAAGAAAGTTTACTTGAGTTTTTCAATTGTGCCACCTCAAAGCCAGCAGCGAACTAAAAAACACTTTGAATAAAAACGCTCTTTTTATGCAGCACCCAAATCGACACTGGTGGGAAATGTGAAGTACAAAGTTGGTGAAAGCATGAATTTGAAGTGCAGCCACGTTGATGTCGTGCCGAAAGTTGATCAAGTCAAGTATGTGTACTATAAAGGCGACGACCAAAAAGAGGAAACAATTTTGAATGTTGATCGGGTTTGACATTGTCTTTTTTTTGTGTTTGTGTCATCAGAGGGCTTTAGACGATTCAGATGAGTCTATTTGTATATTAAAATTATAACTTTTACTCGTTTGTGTTTAATAGTAGAAGGTTTTCATATACTTATAAACACTACTCATTTAAAAATAAAAGCAAAAGTATATTTTTTAAATTTAGTCCTTTCTGTTTAAACGAAATACTACTTAAACTGAAACATTTCGAACAAAGTATTGCCTAAAAGTATAAAACTCTTTTTTTTATTTGGCCAATATTTTTAAACTTTCTATCAACACTTAATTGATTAAAGTGTGGTTAATAATCATCTACAAAAATCACAAAAATAAACAAGTACAAAACCAAAAAAGCTCGTAGAAACTATCACCTCAAAATGATTCAACGAGCTCAGTAATTAATTTGTTCAGGTTGGTGGTTACAACTTGACAACAAAAGTGGCTAATGGCAGAAGCGACCAAACTGTTACCTGCCAAGCTCTCAATTTGGTCAACAAAAACAAAATGTACAAAGACACGGGTCTTTCTCAATCGCAAACTCTCGTCATACTTCGTACGTTTGTTGCAGTTTTTTTCAGCAACTTAAAACCTTTAAAATTCAATAGTTTTTTAATTGTAGCTTTTAACTTGGGTTTCAAAGTTTATTGCTTACGACATTATGTGATTGGTGGTTTTTTTTATGACTGCGCTTGCATTTCAACTAAAATTAAAATTAAGTTTTCTGAAATGTATACTATTTAATTATTCATAACTGTGCATGTGTATGCTCTTAAAACTCATTGCAACATATTTATTATAAATATATATTTTAAAAATATAATTTTGTAAAAAAAAGTAGCATTGTGTACTTTTATGTCATTTCAAGTAAGATGTGACATAAAAATAATCATAAAACGCTTTATAGTTTAACCGAAACTATAAGCTTAAAACACTATTAGTTTAATTGTCAACAGAGAAACCGACCTTGTTGCAATCAACCAATGAATGTACAATAAGAAGAAGTTCATCTGAAAAATCATGCCACCAAGTAGTGCATTCGAACCCGCTCGTTGAAAAAGCCACTTTAGTGTCCGGTTCGTTTTATATGAAAGACGTTGTTATTTTATCTAATTTTATATGACCCGAACTGTTACATGATGATTATATTTGATTATCCTTTTTAAGTTTTCTTTGTAGTGGTTTATAATGTTCTTATAATGTTAATTCATAGTTTAGTTTGTATTTATTTTTGTAGGTATTTTAGTTTTTATCAATGACTGTGTGTAATTTACACGTATCTTGCAACATAACAATGTTTAAACAATCTTACAGGAAACACAAGTACTGATATACTGCCAAACAGCAATGTTGGATTTAATCAGACTTTCTCGCTTGCATTTTCAGACTTTAAAGTGAGATGTTTTGTTTAATATTTATTGTTTTTTCAAATAAGTTTTTTTCGTGAAAATACAGATAAAAAATATGATGATTATAGAATTTTTCATAATAAATCGTTTTCATGTATATAATTATTATAGGTTATTAGTTTGCTGTTTAATTAAATGAACAAATTCAAAGTACTTAAATTTTTTAAAATGTTAAGTTAGTAGTAGTGCTTGAAAAAACAGTTTTGGTTTGATTTGTTTAAGTATTCATTTCGTTTTGTTGTATTAGTCAGTAAGTGATACACTTTGTTTTCTACTTAACTAAAAAAAGTTAGATAATAAAATAAACTAATAAAAAGTTGGTAACTGTTTCATATTTTTTCCAAATTAAACGATTTTTTTTAGATATTTAAGACTTGAAATTAATATATCTTTCTGTTAAAATAGTGCTTTTGTAACTGTTTTTAAGAGTGTAAAAAATCAAAATACTAACTACTATCAGGTAAAATTGTTGAGAAAATTGATGCAATTCATCATTAACATACTTCTAAACTATGAGCTATGTTTCTCCTATGACTAATGTTTGAAAACTTAATCAAATTTATTAATGTTTTAAATTATTTTTTTATTTAAGTCGATGAACATTAAGATGAAAATTATAAAATTTATAAACATAAAGATTTAAATATAATATTAGAAGTTTAAAATCTTTTAAAGAGAATTTCACTCATTAAGGATTTAAATAAAAAAGATTTCCCAACTTGCTATAATTGTGTACAACTTAGCTTAAACTAATTTGAAATAGATATTATAAAAGTTTGTACTCACAGAATGAAAACGGTAGTTACAAGTTGAGCATGGAAAACTCTGAATTTCCAGGCGAAGTTTTATCTATTGATCTGAATATTACTGTAATAGATGATGGTATGTTTATTAATTGCTTACAACAAAACGATAATGCTTTGGCTTGCTCTTAGAATTTATTTAGATAAGTAGACTGGCAAAATTTTTTAGCACGATGTACATAAAATGAAAGATTTTTTTTTGGTGATTTTTCACCATGTACAAATTAAAATATTAAAAAATATACGTTTTATTTTAAACATTTTAAAGCATTGATAAGTTTAAAAATTATTGAAAAATATTCATTCTAAAACTGTTAAAGTGTTTTGTTTCAAAACATACTTACTTTAGGTTGTAAGTGAAAAAAAGTTCTTCTATTTTAGATTAAATATTTTTTAAGCGTTTTGTTACTCACACGTCATAATACACTTGGTATTTGTTTTCAAAATCGGTGGTGCACATAATTCACTCATTACATTTTTGTTAACATTCAACTTTGTAATCACACTTGCATCAGTTGGTAATTTGCATTGCTTGAGTAATGTTGCTGTACATTTGCTCAATTGATTGCGTTCAGTTTAGTGGCATGCAACGCTTTTAACAGGTGCACCAGCAGTAGTACCAACTAAAGACGGCAGGAATAACAAAAAAGACGCCACCACAAGTAGTTTATGCGTTTAATACATAATAATACTGATATTATTTCAAGAAAAATTATAAGGCTAGTTAATGTGAATGGTACAAATATTGAAAAACTATTAAGTATGTTAATTAACTTCTATCATTGAAACTTTTTTAGTTAAAATATACTGAAGTTTTTAAATGGTTTTCGTTTGTTAAAATTTTTAAAGTATGAAATAATAAGGTATTTTTAACTAATTCTTTCAAAAAGTAATTTTAGACAATAAAATTTAAAAAAACATTAGTTTTATGAATTTCAAAGAACTTGTTTGGTTTTGTCTAAAAATAAAACTCGATGTATTTAATTAAATTTGCGTATTAGCTTACTGGTTCAAATTTTAAATTAAAATAAAACTTTTTCAACTGTGAACAGCATAAAAGTAAAAAACTTTTCTAATAAAAATAATAAATACTAATCAAAATAATCATAAATGCTAAATTAATGTTAGTTGTTTTATAAATAAAAATGATAAGTATATACAGAAATAACTATAAGTAGTTTTAAAACTCATAGCTTAAAAATACTTGCTATATAACAACACAGAAAAAACTGCTGAAGTTATAGAAGAAATTACAATTTTTAAGAATATTCCACTAGAAACAACAAGTTAATAATAAAATTGCATGAACATTGTTTAGTAATATTGTTTTAAATCATAGTTTTTTTTTCAGAAAATAACTCTTAAAACATTAGTTTTTTTTATTTTTTGGTTTAGTTGGCTTGTTTTAAGTTTTTTAAAATTAAGTCTCGTAAGTTAGCATTATTGGTTTCTAAGAAGGCTGATAGGCTTTATGGTTGGCTAGCATTTACTTTTTAGAATAACTGCTTATTTGCAAGATAGAACAACAATTACTTTGTTATTAAACTGCTAAAATTGTTATCAAAATATAGTTTAAATTAACTTAATTTAAAGATCTCTTAAACAAGTTAATTTTTAAAAAATAACAAAATATTTCTAATTAAATTGTTTTTACGGCGCTTTTATATAATCTATTATAAAAGATGAATTTACAAATTAAAAGCTATTGATTATACTTAAATTAAGTAATAGAACATATTCTCCGAAATTTCTAATGCACTACTAATTAAAAGCCTTTAATATTTTTTAGTTACTGCCCAAAATATTAAAGGTTTAAATTCTAATTAAAAATTAAAACAGCGTGTTTTTGTTTAAAATTAAAATTATTGTGAGTAATTTTTTCATTCTATTGTGTGTTTTATTAATTGTGCATTTTGTAACCTTCTAAAAATTATGTTTTGTTGTAGAAAATAAAAGTTTATATTTTTTTCTACAGTAAGAAGCTAAACTTTTCTTAAAACTGAAAACAATTATTCTTGTTTGTTAACAATATCAATTTAAATTTTGTCACAATCTTTGTCTCAAAAAATTGGTATATAATTTTTTTTACCAATTTAGACTTAGCTCACATTATAATATTTAATTTTAAAAAATTGCTTTAAGAGTGCACAAAGCTTTAAGTTGGAAACAATTAAAGAGTAGTGTCTATTTTATCTAGTATGAATATTACAAAAGTTTGTAATTTTTGGTATCAAAAATTACCAAAATCCTCCACGAACAGTTTAAATGTTAAGCGTTTAAAAATTTAAAAGCTAATGTAAGTATTATGATAGTTTATACAACAATTGATAAATTTTACTTCTCAGGCGCCCCACCAAGTGCCGGAAGCTCATCAACTTCAACGGTTCTTCTCGCAGTTTTGCTGCCGCTGCTGGCCGTCATGGTTGGTGTTGCGTTGTTTTTCTATTTGAATAAGCTCTATTGCTTTAAGCAAGACGACGATCATGTTAGAAATGACGAGGAATTAGACACCATGATGCGTAACGAAGGCACTAATGTTTAAATGAACTTTTTCTTAACTTACAATAGTTACTTTTGCCGGTATGTAAGTGCACGCTTTTCAGCTGACAAAAAGGAACACTGTGTGCTATGATGTATATTTTTATATGGAAAATTGCCCTTTTTGAGGTAGTAAATTTTTAATTAGGCACTAAAACACTCAATTTTTGAGGGTTAATTTATTATATGACAGTTCTTTTAAATTATTCTACGACGCGAACAGATTAAAAACTAAAAAAGTTAAATTCACTTTAAAGTTTTGTTCTTTACATATCTAAAAGTGCTATAATATGTACATAAAATTTTTAAGTTTTGCTTTAAAATTTACACTTTAATGCTTTTCTTAATTTAAGCACTAAATATATTAAAAGAATTTAAATTTTTCTATAAATTAATGAGATTTAAACATTTCCAGATATTTGATGGGGATTAAATGTAGTATTTGAAGTTTATTTTTATCAATATGTTTTACAGGCACTCCAATAATAAAAGTTTATTTGATTATAATCAGGTCAGTTAAATGAGCATGTGTTGATAATGTTGGTTATTTATTGGTGTTTTGATATGTGTCTGTTCTGTTTATATTTTTTGCATTGATTATAAATATTGTGTCTTAAATCAAAAATGTCTGTCTAACTTTCTAAAGCTGTTTTTCTATTAACATTCCATTTCTTACACTTTTAGATTTTCAATCGTTTTATAAGTATAAAATACACACGTTTTTAATTATTATATTTCTTGCTTGCCCTTTTATTATATTAGTTAAAGTTTGCCTTTTTCGAATGAAATTTCAATTTTTGTATGTCGCATGACAATGTTATAAAAACTATCTGTACACATTAAAACTTTATTGGTGTTTTGAAGAATCTTCAAAAATTGCTTATATACATAAATTGTATTTTTACTTTTGCGATCGTTGAATTGTTATACTTGATATGAATGTTTAATAAACAGTTTAGTATTTTTGTATAAGTACATAATCTAATTATTTAAGTTAAAAATATCAGTAATTCAATATAAATGTTAATTCTACAATTCTAATTTTTTATTTGTTTTATTCAAAAAGTCTGTTAAGTTTTTGAGATTTCTCAAACTAAGTATTGAAAACAAAAAATACATTTGTACTAGCTTTCAACATGCTTAACTGTACTAAAAGCACAAACGTTAAATAGTTTGGAATTACAATTTTTTAAGTTGTAAGACAAAGTTTTTTAGATGTTTAAATTGAGTTAATATATTTGACATACAGTTACTAATAACCCAAAAACATGATAACAAACGTGCTTAGAAATTATTACATATACAACTCAATTAGTGTTTTAATTTTTTCATCAAAAGTCATAATTAAGATATGACTGATTTTATTTACGCAATATTATTTGGTTAATACATAAAAAGTCATAACAAGTGTTCGTTTTATCAAAAAGTGTGAGCTGTATTTATATAATTGAGCTCATCAAAGTAAATGAGTCATCCTTACCAAAGATTGGACGGTTGTATTTTATTGACAAAATAATGTATGAGTCTATAGATAACTTCAAGTGGTGCTGATAGAATCATTCTTTTTATTCAGTAAACTTTCTACTGACATCTAAATAAATATAAACTTGAAAATCAGCTATTAGGCAATAAGGATAAAATAAAGTATAATGTTTACATTGCTATGTTGTACAAAAGAAAGAAAAAAAAAGTCAATTTTGACAAGTGTTACAGTCAATAAAATAATATTTTGAAATACTTCTTCTAACATGTTGATCTGAAAGTTAATTTTTGTGCTCAAGCATGTTCGACACACAAGCATGTTGTATTCACAGCTGATTGTTTTAAATGTTTTCAACAGCTTTTTCTTGTGTTATTAAGTTCTATCCTCGTTTTTGATCTTAAAAAGCCTTTATACTATAAATTTTACGTTGCTTTTTAAATTTTAATTGAGCTTACATTTTAAAAATGTTTTTTAAGATTGTTAAGTAGA
Organism: Thalia democratica; assembly: GCF_965202585.1. NCBI lineage: Eukaryota > Metazoa > Chordata > Thaliacea > Salpida > Salpidae > Thalia > Thalia democratica. Next base: position 27,169 of record NW_028139961.1, on the reverse strand, counting down.
AAAGCATATTTCATTTAAAGTTTGCTCAGATGTGTTTTCCGAGGATAAAAAAAAGTGTTTATTAACAAAAGTATATCAACAGGTTCTGTAGAAAACCACCAGTTCCACGGATAGCTGCTATGTTTGTTTTAAATAAATGAAACTTCTTTTATCGTAGGGGTTTACATAGTAAAAATATCTACCGTCAATGCATATATGCGGTTTTAGTTATTATTTCTTTTTCCTCGAACAAAAAATGTTTGTAGATCACATTTCTCCTTTATGACTTCATACTTGTTTTTTATTGTAGCATGTTGAAAAATTAGAGTTAAATAAAATTTATTAAAATTCGGACATTTTAAGAACATTATTATAAACATTTTTATTTGTATAATTTTGTGTTTACTTGTTGTCTTTATTTTCGCAGTTTTATTCTACTGATATATTAGCTGCTTTATCACTTCTACTTTCTAGTTTTCACATTAACATCACTTTTTCAATAAACTCACTTCAGCAAATAAATTATTCATATCAAGCTTATTACATATTTAATAATTACAAAGTTATGGAAGAATATGACTAGAAAATTTTTTAAATATAGCATGTTTTTAGTTGCTTTTTATATGTTTTTAACCAAATTTAAATTTAAATGAAAAAGCGACAACTTTAACTTACTTATATATTAGAAAGACCTTTAATTTCATTGCCTCAGTTTCTTCAACTGAATATAAGTTGAAACATAAAAGCTTCCTACCACTGAAAACAAAATTACTAATTAAGTTACCGCTTTCTCTATTGATGATACACAACTTTTTTAAGTATGAAAACCGAACTAATTACTTATGAGCTAACTATATATATATAAAAGTTTATTTAGTTTCGTAAATATGATTTAATTGTAAAAATATAAAGAAAGTGGTAATAAAATTAAAGGATGCTTAAGAAAACTAACCTATATACGTTTTTTGATTCTTCGTTCAAGCCTCTGTAATTTACAGTAATAAATTTCTACCACTTATATAAAGTGCTTAAAAAAGTTAATAATATGTTCAGATAATGAAAGATTTGTTTCCCCTCTATAAAGTAGATAAAAAATACAGGCATAACATTTATACTTTACTAATAAATGTAAATTTTAGGATATAGTATCTTGACTTACTTTGAAGAGTAATGAAACTTTAGTTCCTAATAGTTTTCTAAACATTAACAAAACTAACAATTTTTTATTATAGCCTTCTAAATAAGCACTTAGAAAATTGCCTTCATATCTTCGTTTTCATCTAGAAATTTAAGCAAGTTATCTTCAGTTTTTATATTTATCACATTTAAAAGCCAACTGTTTACTCCACGGGCAGGTATTGTAAGTTTAAAAAGTATGTCGAATTCTTCATTAAGAAAAATCTCCGGAAACTCGTCATACTCTAACTATGGGAAAAAATTAGGCTATTTATCTATTGCAAGTTTTCTAAAAAACGAGATTTTGACTATAAAAGTTGTAACACATAGACACTATGCAAAAGTGAAAAAAAAGAATGAAATACCTGAAAACAAAGCTTTATAAGCTCATCAACTTCACTTTGAAATTCAGAGCAGCTACTACGTTCAGAAATCAATGCTGATAGTAGAAGCTCCATCGAGTATTTAAAATCTCTTTCACTCACTATTATCTCGTGACAAGCAATATTTCTTAGCTAAAACTTATAAAAAATAAATGCAGTTTTAGTCGTTCAATTAATTTTAAAGTAGAATGGGGCTGAAACATTCTCAGTAAGTAAGTTTCTTTTACGTGTTTCCGAAGTTTTTTTCTGTTAAAGTTTAATAACTTTTTATATTTAAGTAATATTATTTTTTGTATAATATCAAACGCGCTTTCTTTGTATAATAAAATATTTATAGAAAACTGTAATATAGAAAACTAAGAAATATTTAAAAAATACCCCTAAATTAATACTTTTAAAAAATGATTAACTAAAATAAAAATACTAATGTTAAAACAGTATTTATGTAAAAAGTAGTTATATCAGTTACTTTAATATAATAACGTTTTTATTTTTTAGGTGGGTCATCGGCTCCAGTGGTCCACTTCTGTTGTATATAATTTTTAGTCAGATTTAAATATCTATTAGTTTATGATATAAGTTAGTTTCATAGCAATTAAAACTATTACTATATCAAAACTTATTTAGTCATATTAACTTAACATTTATAATTGCGTTTAATTAAACCTTCTTGAATTAAATGATTGTGTAACTAATTTAATATTCAGGATGAAATTAAGTATTACAATGAGTATTATTAAAATAATTTTTTCCTTTAAATATCTGTTAAATAAACGTTAATGGTAAAAAATGTAAAAACTATTGATTAATAAAACAAATAGAAATTTTAATTAAATAACTAGTTGGGTTTGGTTAACAACTTTTATCCTAAAAAGAAGGTTACAAAATGAATAAAACAGAAATGTCGAAAATATTCATAAGCTTTGTATAGCTAAATTTTTTATACGTTGCTTTAGCAAAATAGTCTACAATTTTGTATGGAAGATTAATTAAATAAAGTTCTAAACCAAGTTACTTATCTATTTAAATTTTGTTAGAAACACAACCAACTGTACTTGGTAGCAACATAAAAGGTAAAAAACGGGTCTTCCGGGTTTCGATCTCAGGCCGCTCGCATCAAGTGCCACGGACATCACCACTCGGCCACCGTATGAGTTGTAGATAATGCTTATATAATGTTCATATATCTAATAATTTTTATAACTTTTAATTCTTTTATTATCTGCAACCTAATTTATGCAGTAATAAGGTTTTTTCGTAAGCAAGTTTGTCTTGAACGAACGGACAAATGTATACATAATTAAGAGACAGTTTTATAAATAACAACCATAATATGTTGCTGGCATTATATTTGATATGTTTATATTTAACAAGTTTAAAGATAAGGTTGTATCTAATTGTAATTTGTGAACAAATAAGATATGATTGAAATTAAGATTATAAGTAAACCAACTTCTTAAAAGCGCTTAGTTTTAATTATATACTAACTAACTAAAATACAAGTTGTTTGAAAAAAATATCTAACTATTAATGTTTTGGTACCAATTGACTAAGTAAACTTAACTGATTATTTTCTAGTTACATCGACTAACAAAAAAAAATTACTTCAAATTTTTTGAATTCTATTAAAAAAGCTTGATTAAATAGCTAATGCTAAAATTTATATAAAAAACTCATTGGTAACTCGAAAACCATTATAATCTAAATAAGTTCTATACAATATTTTCATTTTTCAATAGTCTATTAAAAGCTTTGTTAAAAGTTTTATTGTATATAAACGTTATTAACTTAGAGAATTGATAAATTTTTATGACAATTTAAAAACTTCTTTAAATTCTTAGTGTTAAACGTGAAACGATTATTTTTAAAATATGGGGTTAGTATAAAACTAAAGTGAACTTCAAACACTGAATTATGTTTCTAAAAACGTAAAAATTATGTTTTAAATGGTACAAAATACTACAATTCTTTTTATATACCTTTTTATAGAAAAGTATCATTCTTATTTATCAAACAAAAGCTGTAAACAAAACTTGACCTTTTTTACACAGAACACTAAAGAAACGTAACATTTTAATTTAATCAACTGCAGACTATATTTTTGAAAAAATTAGTTGGCTGTGTGGCCACAGATAAAAGTATTTAATAATATAAAAATTATACATACTTTTGTAAGTACAGTAGGGCCTTATATCTATTTAAAAATGTTAAAAAGCAATAACTATTTAGCATAATTACAATTAACAAGGTTAATGGATCTGAAATATATGGTTTGTTAATAAACTAATGTTTGTTTATTGAAATATTCAGGTAATAAAAGAATTACAGAAACAGTAAAATGTTAACAATAGTAAATAAAACAGATTACAAACGACGTATATAAACCGAGTTTTGTGAAATTTTAGTTTTTAAATGTTATTAGAACGTTAAAAACCTTATGAAGCTTTTTTTAAAAGTGTTTTTAATGTGTCTAAAAAAAATTCTATATAAAAAAATGATTTTTACTGAGTATTTAAATGAGTTAAACGCTTAATAAAAATAGTCTTATTAAAAATGTAATACTTCGTTGCGATAATTTGTGAACAAAATTTAGAAATTATCTAATTTATTCAGAACTTATTTTAACTTTTAAAACAGAAATTAACTTACAAGAATATTATAATAAATCAGTAAACTATAGATTGAAAAAAAAAGTAAGCGAGTATAAAATAGTAAAGTATAAATACACAGCTATTTGTATTTACTTTTCTTTCGCAGTTTTTTTTTAACAGTAAACTACAAATATAATCTTAAATATTGGCTAATGCCTTGTTTAAATCGTTTTAATACTTTGTTGAAATTATTTTTTAAAACGTAAACAAAATATTTAGTATAAAAAGTATAAATTTTGATTAAGTTGTGAACAAATTTACAAATACTTAAGAAAAACACTGATATTTATTTAGCGAACTTGTCTGTGGTTTTCGATTTATTTAGTTTACTTAACACTTTTACCCGCAATGCTCTAAAATTTTATGTAAAATGTTATCAGATCAAATAATAATGGTAAATAAACAAAAATGAAGTCATCTCCAAGGTAAGAGTTAATATTTTATTAGTAATTATGTTAATTATAATCAATTTCATAAATCTAAAATGAGTTGTTACAAAATGTTCATTTAAAATTATACCCATATTGTCTTTTGTGTTACAAAATTAAAGTTTAGTGTTATAATTAATTTATAACTTACCAAAACTAACAAAAATGTTAAATACTTAAAAAAGTGTTGCCACAAATTCAAAGAATTTAAAAAACTCTGGATGAATCAGGACAGTTTTAAGTAAATCAGGACAGTTTTTTTTGACTAAATGAGTAGCAAGCCTTTTACAAGAAACCACATGTTCTTTTTTATGTCAAAAGCAAGATATCACCTCAAAAGTAATGAATATTTTATTAATTTCATTTTGGGCTGCACATTTCTTTGATTTTTTCTGGAATTTGGAAACTTAAAAAAAAACTACTATAACAACAGAAGAACATTGAGTTGTACACAGTTTTTACATGTAAAGTAATGAAATTTTGTTTTGAAACAAAAAATCTGTCATATAGATAACACTTTTTGGAAGTATAATTTTATACTTCGTTACAAAACACTTTTAGACCAGTTTTACAATAGGCTTTTAGTGTTTTTTTACTAATTAACACAATTTGTTACCTTAAACCTAATTCTTTACTAACAATGCACCCAAAAACTTTTATTTTAAAACCAAGAAGAATTTAAAAAGCCCTGGAAGAAATTACTCAAAAGCCTTTGGCATTCCTGTAATTATAACAATTCATAAAAAGTAACAAAAGAGCCCCAAAATTAAGATCCAAAAGTAAAGAAAATATTTTTGTTGAGTTTCATTAACTCAAGTCACTTAATACAGCTATAATTTGGTTTTTTGTAGTTACAATAATTTTTGTAGTTGGTTATAAAAAAGTAGAAAACTATATAAGCATACATAATGTTCAATGCTGTAATTACTGGCATCTCATTAATTCAGCTTGTCATAAGAGTTAAAAACTGTTGTTGTTTTATAATTAAAATTTATTTAAATTTTACCAGGTTTAAATCTTAAAATGTCACTGTAGTGTCATTTCAACCTTCTTGTTTCAATTCAATACTAATTTATAACTTGCATTCACTAAATAAACAAAGTCCACAACATTTCAAGTTTCTACAATTCTGTGTAGTGTAAATTATGTATAATAACAGTATTTAAGCATTTTCAATGTTATTATTTTGACTTACATAAATAATTTATTTTAGTTTAAATTCTTTTAAGACTTGGTTCAAAGAAGTTTTGAAAGTTGCTAAAACAAGGCTATTTTCTCATTTTACACATATTTTCACATTTTTCATCTACAAAAAGTAATTAATTTGATCTTAAGGTATGTTTTTTAAAATTACAACTTACCATTTTGATATATGGCTCTTTAAAAATTTCATATAAAGTTTAATTTCTGTACTTTAGATTGTCATGTTGCCAGAATTACAAGTGTTTGGCAAAATCTGCTTTATGAACCTTTTTTTACCATATCGTATTTAATTTTTTATGTGTTTGGCTAAATTTAATCAAAAAAAAAGTTTGCAGTAAAAGTTGTAAAGCTAAATTGTTTTATAATATAATAGTGTAAATGTTGATTCTTTTCCTTACAAAGTAAATTAAAACAAAATAGCTGAGTGCAGCTTTGAAAAAAAAAACTATTTTTAAGCAAGTTTACTCTATAATCCATATTTAAGTTTGCTATGGGTACTTCTAAAGATATTTAAGTGAAGACCTAGCATGATGTTGCACTAATATCAAGCTGAAATTATATAATAAGCCTCATGTTTTAATTTATATTCAATTTCTTTACCCATAATTTTAGGTTTAAAATAAATGTTATTTAAGTGCAAAAAGAGACCTTGTTTTAAACAAGCTATTTAAACACATGACTACAATTAAATATATTTGTCATAAAATAATAAAAGCTAAATATTCAATCGCTTTTGTTTAAAAACACATCACTTTAAGTTTTATGTATTACGCATTATCCTACTATAATTAGATATTTTTTGTATAATTCTAAATATATAAAAATAAATTAAATTGTAGGTAATTAACTAGGATGACGTTGCACCCAATATCAAGCTGAAATTATATTATATTTTATGTCTTTTTTAACGATAAATTAAACTAAACTTATTTATGACAAACTAATAAAACTTGAATATTTAATAGCTTTTATTTTACAATATAAAGCAATTATATCAATACAATAATTTATATTGATTACCATACTGTAAGATAAAATTGATCAAGTATATTGGTTTTTAATAAACAAACTTAATTCTAACTATGTATTTATGTAGCTTGTTTTTTTTCAGATTAAACATAATAGACTTAAAACATTGATTGTTAGCCTTAAATTATAAAAGACATAAGATATAATATAACTTCAGCCTGATATTGGTGCAATATCATCCTAGGTAATTATCTAAAAGGGTTTCATTAAAAAATAGGCAATTACCTAGGATGATGTTGCACCAAATATAGAGCTAAAGTTATATTATTTTTGATGTCTTTCTCACCATAATTTTTGGCTAAAAATAATATTTTGTTAAAACATAAATAAAGTTAAACTTATTTATCAGAAACTAATAAAACTTCGATATTTAATCGCTTTTATTCTACAATATAAAGCGATTATATAAATACAATAATTTATATTGATTACAATATGTAAAATAAAATCATTATATGTTTTATTTTGTAATAAAAAAATTTAATTCTTAGTACGTATTTATATAGCTCGATTGAAACGAAGAAGTTTTTTAGACCAAACAAAATACACTGATTTTTACCCTACATTTATGATTTAAAAAGACATCAAGTACAATATAATTTTAGCTTGATATTTTTGCGACAGCATCCTAGATAGTAACCTAATTGTAAACTACGTAATTGTTAAAGGCTATACAGTGTGTTAAGCATTTTTTTTTTAATTTAAACACCTGGTTAAAAAAGACATAAACATGAGTACAAGGCTAATTATATTATTTCAGCTTAATATTGGTGTTACATCATGTTAGGTAGTTTTTTGATATTTATAAAACCTTTAAAATGTTTACCTTAAAACATTAAGTAAGTATGAAGTCTTACTCACAAACAAAACCCTTTACTTTGAAAACGTTACTGCATATAAACTTATAATTGTTTTTATATTACTGAAGAACTTTGAAAATTATCTTCTTAACTAAAACTTGTTCAAAAAATATATATAGTAAAAGCACATACAAAATTATAAAGCTTTATCTTATGTGCAGTAGCTTTGACAAGTATAATATAATGGATTTTAGTTAAATAAAAATTTAAGTTCGAACTCGAATTCTTAAAAAAATATTGAAGAGACCATATGTGAAAGAGTAAAATAAAATTAAATAAAAATCGTTACGTAGATCTTATTAATATCTACAAGCTGTTTTATCTTCTTTATAAAGTTTTAAATGTTTTTTGAGAATTTAAAAAACTGTTAAAAATATGTTTATTTAAAACTTATATTATATCTCAGTTATATATTTAAGATTTTGCATAAATTTTGATAATATGGTTTGTAAATATAAATAAGACCTAAATGTCTTTTATGTTTATTTCATATCTACATTATTTTTTGAATTTTGACCCTTTAAACTTTTTTTTTTAATTTGAAATATCCCAATTGAAATAGTCGTGCATTCCTGGTTTTTAACCAGAAAGTTCCCTTGCAAAAGAATTGTTTTGAATTTAGTTTTAGTTAAGTATGTTTATCACCACAAAAAAAAAAAACTTGTAGTCTATTATTAAAAAGCAAAATAACAGTTGTAATTTACGCCATATTAAGAACTAATTATATTATATAGCAACCAAGAAGGTAGCAGCTGGCAGCTATTAATTAGGTTTTAAATCATCTGTCGATTCGAGCGATGAAAGTTCTTCTGAAAGCGAACCAGCAAAGAAGTCAGCCATAAGCAAACGCAGAAGTACAATACCTACAGTGATTTCAGCAACTGGCCATCTTCGAGTGTCGTGATAAAGATATTGGCGATGAAGGTTTGCTGTTGCTTTTTTTTTTAAATGAATACTTGATAAGGTGATAACAAAGTAAAATAATTTCAAATGGTTTTTGCAGTTTGTAAAGTTTCAAACTATTTTGTAAGCATCAACACATTTATTTATTTGTAAAACTATCTGACTCTGAAATCGTGATAGAAGTTTGCAGTTGATTTAATGGTTACAAAAAATATTATTTTAAATTTATCATTATATTTTTTAAATAGTATACAACATAAATTAAGACTGATAACAACAAAAACTAACAACTGCATTGCAAACAATAAAATTTATTACAGTTTCTTTTTTAAACAATTCACACTACAATCGTTATTACTAAATGCATTTACAAGTAAAGCTTTTAAAGAAAGGGTGTTCTAGTGTATTCACTCCCCTTTAAGTTTCAATTAGACCATGATTTTGTACGACGATTGTTGTGGTTTTTTGTTAGCTATTTTTGTTAACTATTATAGATATAACTTGTAATTTTTGCTAAGACAAAAAATGACATTTTATGCATTTCAAAATTCCAAATATATACTTTTAGCTACAATACAGGATGAAGTTTACGTCTTAAGAAATTAATAAAACTAATTTTAAACCTTTGCAGCTGAAACGTTTTTTAAATGCATACATTTTATTTTAAATTCAAACACCAGGTGAAGGCAGCGAAGGATGAATGTTGATCGCGGGTGACGACCAAGGGCAAGGTGAAGCCACGTGTTAGAAGTGAAGATGCTGATCAAAACCAAGATGAGCAGGGGCAAGCGAAGCACAATGGTGAGGAGTGATATCGTGGATCAGCTGAACGAACTGAAGGCTGTTTGTCAGGTAAACAATTGTTTGTTTTAAATATCGAATTTAATAACTTTCATATTGTGGATCAGTTAAACGAATTGAAGGGTATTTGTCAGGTTGGTAGTGTGAATTAAAATACTTTTTTTTTTATTAAATAAAATAACTTTAATCAAATGGTTTCAGTTGGCCGAAATAATTGTTTATTTTCACTAGTTGACTAAATGTTGAGTTTTTTATAAAATACATTATTTTAAGTGTAAACGCTTTAAAGGTTATTTTTAAAACAATAATTACATTTCCTTTTAATTTTAGCCTACTTGTAACTTTTACGCTATATTTTGAATTTTTCTAGCATTGTCACTTTTTTATATGTTATGTTACCAATCTAAATTGCTAAGGGTAATTAAATGGGGATAGATATAGGTAGATAAGATAAATACTTCTAAGATACTTAAAAGTAAACAAAAGTTTATTTACAAATACAAAACAATCACATGACACACTAACTAAAAATACAGTTAAACACACATGAAAACATTAGTTCTTAAATTTAACGTGTTTAAAGCACATTGTTTCAGCACACTAGTCACCGAATGCTCTGCCGAATGCTCTGAGTAAATGCAAGTAAAATTCCGTTTTATAAGCATTGAAACAAATGTAACTCCTTTAAGTAAACAATATTGTTTATTGTTTTATGAAAATTGTTTTGAGAATTATTAAAATTGTTTTGGAAAAGCTTGTTTTGAGAAAACTTATCAAATGCTTTATTTGTTAAAAAAATTTCCATATTTATTCACGAGCTTTAAAATACTAAAATGAAATGTTAATTTCGTTACAGTTACAAAGAGCACAACCGTGTTTTAGTATTGTGTAGTAATTAAATTAACACAATTGCTTACCAAACTGTACTTGGTATAAACTTAATACTGATTTTATAATGTATCAGACTTGAAGCTTATACTTTGAAAAGTCTTCATTAATAGAATTAATTAGTAACAATTTATTAGTGTTACGACGTAATAATCTTTGAGTTGAGTTTAAAAAAAAACTATTCTATAATAATTTAGATTGTTCATTTTTTTTTCCGACGTTTTATTTTAAACTGCAAAAATGTCAACTTCTTCTTTTATTCCACAGTGCTAGTGCACAGCCGTTTCAAAAATTAAACTTTGCTTTTGTTCCGCTTATACTTCAACTTTGTATGTTGATTTGAATTTTTAGTTTAAGATTCTGGCTGTAATCATATAGTATTCAACCCTGTTATATTGAAAAGGTTATCTAGATTCATTTTTTTACAGGTCTCGTTACTATGGACTGAAATTAATTTTCAATATTAATTTATAAACTTAATTTCGTTGTATACTTACAGAAAGGTTTTTTTTTTGGAAGTTGCTTCTATTAAGTCGTTTTCGGCAATGCTGGGTAAAAGTTTTACCATTTCGAAAGTCTATAGCTGTAATAGTTTTTAAGCCAGTCAATTACATTATTATTAACTCTTAATCAGTTATTTAGAATTTGATTGTATAGTTAAGTTAGAACCATCTATTAAATGTTTGTAGTGGATTACAGAATACAGCTTGGTTTAACAATTTTTATTCTGTTTTGTGTAAAAAAATTGTATTTTTGGTTCTTGAATGGTAATTAGTTATTTTAGCAATTGTTGTAATTTTAATTTTGAAATTTCGCTTTCAAGTTTATGTAAATTATTAGGTTATTAAATATTAAGTTCAAAAATGTTTTATTTAAATATGCTTTTTTCAAAAAAGCAACATAAACTTTATACAATTTATGTTTAAAATCGACTTGTTCTTTAGTTATCATATCAAAGCCAAAAATATTTAATGTTTGTTTTTAAAATTCCAAAGCCCAGGATGTCTAATGTAAATTTTAAAATCTCTGTTAAATTCTACTTAAGATTTTTTTTTCTTTCAGACCCCAGAATGTCTTCATAGTTATCGCTCGAAGGGTTAATATCGCATTCCATTTTATTAACTTATGATTAAATTCCCTAGAACATCTAATTTAAGTTATAAGTAGGCCGTAAATTGAACCCTAGATTTTTTTTTAACTTTCTTCACAAACCCCAGAATATCTAGTTTAAATTAGCAGTTTTATCGCCCAAAAATACTAAATAACGGCAATAAATAATGAATGTAAATACACAACATTTGTTTTATATATATATAGACAGAAATAAGAGCTATAAGTATAAATTTTCTTTCAATGTTTAGGTCTTTTAATATAATTATTATTGTAACTTTTTACTTAGTTCCAGGCTGCCACACACTCAAGGTAGTCAAGATATTTTGAAATTAAAGAAAATAATTTGATAAATCAGAATAGTTAGACTTTTTTATAAAAAACCAGGATGGCTTATAAAAAAATCAGGACAGATTATTTTCTAGATCTAAAATGAGATTTAATTAATACCAGTTTTGATATTTTGTTATTTCATATAGCCAATTTTGTTAAAAATATGAGTTTTATTGGTTTTGAAATGCTTATTTAAACAGTTTTGAGCATTGCTGCTAGTTCTTCACTTAACTTAGAAGTATCATTGTAAAAGATTATATCAAACACTTTTTTAAAATAAAGTTAACATTAAAGTTTGTAATTTTAATTCAAAAGAGTACCTTATGAGTTAAGATTAAAGTTAGTCAAAAATAAAATTAAAACCATTTTCTCTTATTAAAAAATAAAAACAAATTATACAGTAATCTTCCTTTATTCTACCAACCTATGTTTCTATAATTTGTTTTTATTTATATTCCAGTGAAGTTACCTCACTAGGATCTTTTGTTAACAAACGATTAAAACTATGTTTTGAACAGTTTTCTCTTACTTATAAAGTTAAATAACATGATTACATAAAAATATCGACAATTTTTTTTTTATAATCTCAACTAGTTAAAACTTTTATTATCGTATCTTTGAAATCAGTATATCTCATAACTTTAGTGAATAATTAATATAGAAGCGTACACATACAACCTTACTTATAATTATTAAGAAAAAATGAACACAAGGTATAAGTAGTTTTATATATTTTTTATTTTGTTTTGTTATAAATAATTTTTTAGCATTAAACAAAACGCAGGATTAGTCAGGACAGTTTAAAGTCACTCAGGGCAGTTTTTGGTCGTCCATGACAGCTTTTTCGACTCAAAAAGCAGCATCCGTGTTAGTTTTTTTTAATTAGGTAAAACTTAGTGTGCATTTTTGCGTTTAGAACCCAATTGCCATGACAATCGTTGTTACTAAATGCATTTAAAAGTATGAGTAAGGGTGTTTTAATGTATTCACTGCCCTATAAGGTTTAATTAGACCATGACTCTATATGAACTAAGTTTTGCTTTATTGTTAATTTTAAAATAATTTTTTTTAAGGATTCCAACTTGATGAGACTTATTTTTTTAAAAAGAACACCTTACCGGTAGCCAAGAAGAAAAGTTAAGAGACAAGAAGCCCAAAAAGCAAAAGATGAGAATTATGAATATTATTTTTAATTTTTGCCAAGACAAAAACTGACATTTTACGCATTCCAAAATTCCAAATATATACTTTTAGCTACAATACAGGATGAAGTTTACGTCTTAAGAAATTAATAAAACTAATTTTAAACCTTTGCAGCTGAAACGTTTTTTAAATGCATACATTTTATTTTAAATTCAAACACCAGGTGAAGGCAGCGAAGGATGAATGTTGATCGCGGGTGACGACCAAGGGCAAGGTGAAGCCACGTGTTAGAAATGAAGATGCTGATCAAAACCAAGATGAGCAGGGGTAAGCGAAGCACAATGGTGAGGAGTGATATCGTGGATCAGCTGAACGAACTGAAGGCTGTTTGTCAGGTAAATAATTGTTTGTTTTAACTATTGAATTTAATAACCTTCATATTGTGGATCAGTTAAACGAATTGAAGAGTATTTGTCAGGTTGGTTGTGTGAGTTAAAATACTTTTTTTTTCTAAATAAAATAATTTTAAATAAATGATTTTAGTTTATTTTAAATTTCGAAGTGGTCACTTTCATCCTTTTTCCAGAGTGCTAGTGCACAGCAATTTTGAAATTAAATAATTTTGCTCTTGTTCCGCTTATATTTTAACTTTGTAAATTAATTCAGGGTTGCCACGGGTCAGGCTAAATCAGTTCTCATCTACAAAATTCTTTAACTTTCAAAGCCTTATAATGGTAAAAAATAAACAAAAATTTCTTTAAACCCAGACTAAAATTGCAAGGTTCTCATATAAATTAACTTACAAAATCATTAAATTTCCAAGCTTTGAAGTAGTAAAATAAAGTAAACAAATCTTTTATAAAGTCAGACTGAAGTTTTAAAACTTTTCTAGAAACTTGTTGTTTGAAGTAGTAAAATTAAGTAAACAATCTTTTATCAGATTTAGTCAGACTAAAGTTTCAAAACTTTTCTAGAAACTTGTTGAACTATTGCCCTACTCTACTTGAAAAAGTAGTTGTTATATGTAATCTTTTTAGTATTGGTGATCTGTGGCAAGGGCACTTCCATATCTTTCGCTGAAGTACACATTCTGAACACAGCAGCTACTCAATAGAAAGTTTGTAGCTTAGAACTATAGTCTAAATAAAAACAATCCTGACTAAAGTTTTTATTTTGGTTCAAAAATGTGTACTGAATAAGAATTGCGTACTATAATGCGTACTTGTCAAAATATGTGTACTCAAAATACGTGCTTATCAAAATATGCGTACTCAGAATGTGTGCTCAAGTGGAAATGCGTAGTTAAAACGCGTACGATATAAATATTGAACTTGTATTAAAAAAAAATTGTGATAAGCTTTACATGATACTTTTATTTACAAAAGTTCGAACTATAAGATGAACAACTACTTTTTTAGCAACTGTTTACTTATATCAAAGTAAGTAACTTAATAAATAACATTTACTCATATCAACGCCATTAAGCTACAAAGAAACCCATTCTTGTTTTTTTCAAGATGTGATAAAAAAATATTTAACCGTTTTTTATAAGCAATTGATTTTGCTTTTGTTCGTTCAAGTAACCAGCTTTTGAAAACAACTTTTCAGAATAAACAGAATATGGTGGTTCCGTAAGATACCTTCTTGCAAACCTGGCAAAATGTGTGTATTTTTTCTTGTTTAAGTTCCACCAAAACAACATCTTAGCTTCTTAAACTACTTCAGCAGATAAACTTTCTTCGGCCAAAAAGAAAATTCTATTTCAATCTGTTGATAAACTGAATCTTATTGATCACCTTCGTAATAGATTGCACTTGTTTCCGATCCAAATGTAGTATACAACATCAACAAAATTTTAGAAACATTATTTTTTGGTAGTTGAGCTTTACGTTTTACCACTTTGACCAATCTCACGACAGCCATGATGTTTTGCTTCTGGTTTCAGTAGCCTTACAACTTTCTGCTTGAGATTAGCAGAGAAAAAGTCAAGTCAGTACCGTGGATAACAAAGGAAATATTTCAAATTTATAGATAGGATTAAATTGTAGAGTCATTAATATAATCTAATCTGCACGAAACTTTAAATTAACAGTTAACCATTTTTGTTCTAATGGATGTAGTACCTGTATGTTTACAACAAATGATGGAATTAATGAAACTTTAATTAGTCTGTTTCGCTTGACTATTTTTATATATATTAAATATTCAAAACACAATAGTCTAAGTATATAAAACTTAAAGAAGCTGATTGCGGAAAACAAAGTCTTTCCAAGCAACTAGATCCGGCTGTATCTGGATCCAAGCAATAAATAGCCGGATCCGGATCTTGGATCCGGTAGATAACTAATATAAACATGCTTTAATAAGAAAGTCAATCATCACTAAAAGTTTCATTTAGCTGGTTTATTTAGATTTGATTTAAAAATATTACTTTTTAAATCAAATATTTTTCTTCAGGGTGTGTTTGATTTTTCGGAATAAATTAAAATCTTTCAAGTCTTTATTATGTAACTTTTAATCGTTTTTGATTAAGAATTTTCAACTCGATATATGGCAACCCTGTTGTATTGAAAATGTAATTTTTTTTTGAGGTCTTGTTACTGTGGACTAAAATTAATTTGCAATATTGTTAAATAGATTTTATTTTGTTGTATATTCACAGTAAGGTTTTTTTTTTTTAAGTTGCTTCTATTAAGTCGTTTTAGGCAATGCTTGTGTAAAGTTTTACCTTTTCGAACTTAATAAGTCTATATTAAGGTTTAAATTATTAGTTTTATAGCAAGTTAATTACATTCTTATTAATTCTGAATCAGTTATGAAGAATTTTATTTTATAGTTAAGTTAGATTCATCTACTAAATGTACGTATCATATTGCATAGAATAGTTTGGTTTAACAATCTTTATTCTGTTTGTTTGAAAAGTTGTCTTTGTGGTTCTTGACATATAGTTATATTTAGTGGTTGTTTTAGTTTTAAAATTATTCTTTTAATTTTTTTTTTTTGTTAGGTTAATAAGTATTTATTTCTTAAATATTTTGTTGTCAATATACTTTTACAAAAAATGCAACATAAATTTTAAAGTATACAATTTATTTTCAAACTCGACTTTTTCTTTATTCATCATAACAAAAGCAGAATTATCTAATGCAAGTTTTTTTAAATTCCAAAGCCCATGATGTTTAGTGTGAATTTCAAATTTCTGATAAGTTCTACTTGAGACTTTTTCATTCAAACTCCAGAGTGTCTATTGTAAGTTACTTGTGTCGCCTTTATATGAATCGCCCCGAAGGGTTTATATTGCATCGCATTTTATCAATTTCTTATTATAACCCTAGAATATCTAGTTTAAATTTCAAATAGTCTGTAAATTGTACCTCGGATATTTTGTTCACTTTTCTTTACAAACCCAATAATATCTAGTGTAACCATCAAAATTCTCGTAAGTCGTTCTTAAGAATGTTATTTTTTAACTATCTTTACAAACCCAAATATATTTAGTGTAAGTGTGCAGCCTTATCGCCCAAAAATACAAATTAACGGCAATAAGTAATAAACGTAAAAGAATAATACTTGTCTTTTTTATATTTAGAGAGCTATAAGTATAAATTTTCTTTCAATGTTTAGGTCTTTTAATATAATTATTATTGTAACATTTTACTTAGTTCCAGGCTGCCACACACTCAAGGTAGTCAAGATATTTTGAAATTAAAGAAAATAATTTGATAAATCAGAATAGTTAGACTTTTTTATAAAAACCAGGATGGCTTATAAAAAATCAGGACAGATTATTTTCTAGATTTAGGAAGAGATTTAATTAATACCAGTTTTGATATTTTGTTGTTTTATATAGACAATTTTGTTAAAGTATGATTTATATTGGTTTTGAAATGCTTATTTAAAAAATTTTAGTCTCGCGGCTAGTTCCTAAATTAAATTAGAAGTTACATTGTAGTTTTTGTTTTTAATCGAAACTAATATTTATCATGATTCAAGTTTAAATTAAACTGCATATTAAAAATTGACATTAATGTTCATAAGTAAAATTCAGGTGAGTATTTTATGTGGTACGATTAAAGTTAGTCAATTAAAATGTCAAAGATAAAAATCGAAGTGTTTTCTGTTTTTTATAAAGTTAACTAACATGATTACATAATATTAAAGATGTATTTTTTTTTATCTCGATTGATTTAAACTTTTATCGTTTTATCTTAAAAAAAGGTATAGCTCATAAGTTTAATGAATATCTAATGCACAAGAAAACACATATTTAATATTTAATAAGAAGAAAAATGAACATGAGGTATAAGTAGTTTGCGCCAGAGGCGAAAAAATAATTTTTAAGGATGAAAAAAAACTTAGGATGAGTCAGGGCAGTTTTTGGTCACTAAGAACAGTTTTTTTGATCCAACACTGTGAGTTGATTTTTTTTAAACTGAACTAAGTATGTATTTTTGCGGTTAAAACTGCTTGAATATATAACTTATTATATCAAGTTTTAGCTAAGTTGAAATTTTTGCAAAATATATTTTATCTATACAGTTAAAGCTGCAACTTCTGTAAACTAAACTTTACAGTTAAGACTGTAAAGTGAAAAATTTGTATAGTTCGAAACTCTAAACATTTCTTTTAAAACCCAAAACAGAGTAAGTACGGGAAACTGCTAGGAGAAACCAATCTTAATGCAGTGGTAGAAACAGTGGTGTTTTAATTTTTGTAGGAAGAACTGAGAATACTTTCTCCCCTCTATTTACTCGGTGGCAACGATTTCAAAAACGGTAAGTTTGTTGTTTAAAATTTAGTTTTATAAAAATTTCTATTAAAGCTTAGATAAATAGTTTTATTATTAGTTTAGTTAGTATAAACTTAAAAACTACTATATCTTTGAAATACTTTGATGATTATGTATATTTTGACGCTAAACATTATGAAATTAAATTCTAAAATAGTCTACTTTAGTAGTTTAATATACTTAATGTTTGTAGTATAATAAAGAAGCTGATTTGGACTGAATTAACAATCTATACTCTGTTTTTCTTAGTAGTATAGTAATATAAACGGTCGTATGCTCATAAATATATGTTTTTAACTAAGTTTTAAATATTTAAAATATTTGCTGGCCGCAGTTAAAGTGATATTTTGATGATATATTAGCTTTGTATTAAATCAGACACGAAAAAGTTTTATTTCATTTATTTTATCATTATAAATGACTTTTACCTACACATGGAATGCCTATTTAAGCTTTCATATTTGTTGGACCAAAATTAAGATTCTAAACTAAAAAATACTCTGCTCTAATTTTTCCTTTCAAAATTTTAAGCCTAAGCCGTAAATTGAACTAATTATAGGAAACCCTGTTAAACAGGGATTAAAAACGAAAATGACCAAATTACCTATAAAATATCAACGTAAAGCATAGTTTTGTTTAGCAGGCCACATTTACATGCTCGCGGGCTGCAGTTTGCTGGCAATTGGTCTACCAAATGCCTATAAAGACACTTTTTTTGAAAAAAAAACTATTCAAAAAAGAAATAAATATTACTATGTTATGAAACTAATTTTAGCCATATCTCCAAAAACATTAAACACTTTTCAAAGAAAACAAAAGGTTTTTAGATGTCAATTGAACTTAAATACGCGTTTTTAATTTAAAAATTTATATTAATTTTGAAGTTATGGCCTTTTAAACTTATTTTAAAGAATTTAAATTGTCCGAATTTGAATATTCGTGCACCCATGTATTTCAATTAGGTTGTTAAAGATTGTATTTTGTTTCATCTTCAATACGTTTCTATCAAAAATGCAACATAAATTAGAAAATATACAATTTAGTTTCAAACACGACTTAAAAGATATGACTAGGTATCACTCTTAAAATTATAAATATAATTTTATCAACTCAAGAATTTTCTAAACCCCTTTTCATAAAACCATTTTTTAGAAAATTAAAAACTAGTCGCTTTTAATTACTAAAAATTTCGGAATATCTAGGGTAAGTTTTAATGTACTTAAGACTTTTTTAAACTTTTTGTTACAAACTGCAGGATATCTAATGCAAGTGTTATGAATTCTAAAACCCAGGATGTCTAGCGTTAGCTTCAAATGTACTGTAAATTTTCCTAAGACCTTTTTTATTACATTGTCTCGTGGAAGTAACTTGTTTCGCCTTAATAGTTATTTACCCCGGAGGGTTTGTATCAGTCCCCATTTTCTTAGATTTATATTACAAACCCAAGATTATCTAGTGTAACCTTCGGATCTCCCAAAAATTGTACCTAGGATCGTTTCACTATATTATTAGCTTCATATTATGTTGTGTAAGTTTCAAAACTTCCATAATTTGTACCAAATAATTTTTTTGTTTTTACAAACCAAAAAATACCTATTGTAGTTCAGTCACCTTATTAAAAAAAAAATAAGTACTAACAAATTATTGTATTAAGTTAGATAAATCAGTTCTGAAAACTTTATACCAGATGGTACGTGCGTTAAAAAAATGTATCTAAGGTTTCAGGTCATTAAATCATTCTAGAAGTAGATACACTGTTATGTCTTAAACGTTCAATAATAGTTAAAACGAAAGTTTTAAATTTCTTAAAGTTACCGTAAAGTGTCTCCAGTTTTATCTAAAGATGTATTTCAATTTTATTTGCAATCTCGTTTTTAAAAATTTTACAAAGATAAGAGACGTATTTCAAGTTAAATCTGTTTTTGGGCTAAAACTACTTTGGTATTAATAAAGTATAATTTTATTATTAAATTAAAGTATGTGTTGCAAAAGAGGAGTTACAAGATTGAAGAAATTATTATAGAACAATTATACAACGTTTATTTGCTTTCAAACAATAAACCCGATTGTATTGCTTAAAATTGTCCTTTTTTGATGTTTATAAATCAAAAATTGTCGATGATCTTACTTTTCTTTTTAATTACGTATTTAAATTTTTAAATATTCTCACATATGACTAACCAATATTTTATTTTTAATAAAGTATATTGGTATAGTTTTCATCACTAGCTTCAAATACTAGTTCTGTTATATTATGATGTTTGAAACGTTTTGTTAAGATCATTTCAAAATCAATGATTGTTTAAGTTGAGAGGTTTTAATATTTATGTAAAATACATACTGCTAAAATACTGTAGTAAAGGATTTTGAAAGTGAAACGCTTTATTTTTATAATATAAAACTACTAAATTAGACTAAGCTCTAATTATGTTTCTGCAAAAATTATGCCACATGAAAATCTGACACGTGCTCTGTCATTATAAAGAAATTGTAATATTGAAACTGCTAGCCCAATAATTTAACTTTAAATATGTTTTAAAAGGGCGTTAATATTAAAAAAGGTCAAAGAAAGTACTTACTTTTAAACGTATGCTGTTGGGATAGTTTCAGCTGAACAATTAAACTTGTTACTATTTGAATCATAACTTAGACAATTTTCACAAATTTTTTAATTTTAACGTACTGTTTAATGCAAGTTAGGTTTAAAATAAAACAAGTAAAATATACTTTTCGACCTAGCTACGTACTTAGATTGTGGTGAAGATACTAACAACTTATAGGGTATTTTTTATATGCTGTGTGATAATTAAAAACAATTTAACAACACGCTGTGTGATAATTTAACGTACATAAAGCACAAACCTATTAATTAAATTATTAGGTAGCATTAAAAGGTGTCTATGACTTCTGTATAATATAATAATATGCCCGGTATCAGCTGGAATTGGCTGCGCGTATTGAGCATAGAAGAATAAAAATAAATATAGTTATTTACAGAACAAACTGCAGTAAAACCAGTTATAACGACAGTGATGCAATAAATAAAACATTAATAAACAAATGAAATATAAACAAATAACACGAAATAAAATAAAACTCAATTTGATATTTCTATTCTTCTTCTTCGGTTTCTTAAAATATTGTTTTTTTTTTCTTTTACTCATTCACTTGTGTATAGTAGACCGCCATTTGACGCGGTCATCATTTTTGAGCTTTTTAGTTTGCAAACGTAATTGGAAAAAATAGATTTTCTT
Source organism: Thalia democratica (assembly GCF_965202585.1). Lineage (NCBI taxonomy): Eukaryota > Metazoa > Chordata > Thaliacea > Salpida > Salpidae > Thalia > Thalia democratica. The sequence goes on along the minus strand of NW_028139961.1, from coordinate 6,239 downwards.
CTCTGCACGTTAGCACATCCATATTTTGCTACCGTATAGCAGAGTGATGCATATACAGGACCAGTAAACGTTAGCAGTTGTGCAAACACTCAACTTTTGGTTATCCTAAATTCTTGCAGTCAAACGAGCAAAAGTACATGACGCCTCTCCAACTGTTGGTTTATGTGTTTACTGATGGGTTACCAAGGTATACAAACGTTTTTACAATTTTGATATCCTTTTAATTGATCTTGATTGAAAGTAGAACACATGTTCTTTGACTTAGACCTTTTTTAAGACATGGTTTCGGTCGAAATCTGAGGCTGCCAATTATAACTGACTCAGTAGTGTCTACAGGTCTTTGGCAGAGTGAGCAACGAGTGCAGCATCATCAGCAAAGAGAAGATCACGTAATGAGATAATCTTTAAAACTCGCTTTGCTCTCAGACGTGCAAGGTTAAAATGGTGACCATCAGCCCTTGTTTGAAGCTTAATTTCGGAATTAATTATACTATCAAGTGTCTTCTCTGATATGTCACGATATATTTTAGAAAATACAAATTATGAAAAATCTGTTCACTTTAAACTTATTTAGTATTTTTTCCACAGTTTAAAAGAAAATTTTATAATGAAAAACCTCTGTTTAATCTTAAATTCAAACTTTAATTTCAGGGATGATAAATAACAAGTCGCTAGTCGGAAATCAGCGAGTTGTTTATTGGTTATTAGTTATGTGAAGTAGTTAAAGGTAAAAATTACAAACAGTTTGACAGATTGATTGCGTTTGATTATGATTCTATTTTTTTAAGCTGTAAAGAAAAAAAGTTCATGCTCTTGACAGAATATTTTTTTTGATAAAGGTTTACCACGTTTATCTAAAACTTATTCATACTTAGAAAAGCACAAATTCAAATTATAGTGGTTGCTTTTTTCTATGCATTTAATTATGCTAGTTTCTTGGTGTTTTTGCTGATTTAAGTTTTGACTTATTTAAACTATTATCATTATGCTTTAGAATAAAATTAATTATAGTTCACTACAAGGTGAATGTTTAACTAAAACATGCATGCCGTGTAATAAAAAAAGGAAATTGCTAATGCAACAAATTACAAAAACATATATTTTTCAATAAAAATTTACTTATAGTTCAATACAAGGTGACTATTAAATTGAAAAATGCATGTCGTATAATAAAACAGGGAAAATGATAACTCAACTAGTTATAAAAACATATATTTTTTAATAAAAAATCACTTATAGTTCAATACAAGGTTAGTTATTTTAAGCTTTAGTTTATAAACTAAAACATTCATGTCGTATAATAATAAAGAGAGTTTAGTAATGCAACTAGTTGTAAAAACATATATATTTATACCCGAACCGGTTTCTGCAAAATACATAATTTCTGCTGAAAGATGTTATCTGGCGTTAATAGTTGTTATTTTTTTAAGTTATTTTATAAAAAGTTTTACTGTACTAAGCTTATTTAATTGTAGTATCAATTTTAATTTTTATATTTTCTATAACACAATATTCATGTCAGATTTTTATTTTGATATTTACTTTATTTTAATAAGCATTAATTAAAAATGTAAAACTATAAAAGTAACGTATCAAATGCTTTGAAGTAAAACTTATAAACTTGAGTATACAAACTTATATATACAAACTTATTGAAAGTTAGTTGTAAAAGTAACACACTACTAATTTTCTATACAACCACATACTTATGTTTTAAAAGCAATCAATAAATATAAACATTTAATAAGAGAAAAAATTAAAATAGTTTTATTACCTTTTACATAGTTAAATGGCGTAAAATGACTAGTCACTATTTTCAAGTTGTCACTTTATTATTTTAACTTTTAACTACAGAAATATTTTTATAGAAAAAAGAAAAAGCATGTTAAAATAAGTCTTAGTAATGTTTATTTGAGTTTACAAATCAAAATGACATGATGAAAGGTTTTGAAATTTGTTTAATTCTTATTATATAAATTTCAAAGTAATTCCACCTTACAATCATCATATTTTTGATTTTATTTGTACCTTATTCAAAAAAAAATTTAATATATTATACCTATCAAAAGGAAAAAAAAATCATTCACTTTAAACCCAATAAAAGCCTTTGAAAAAAAAATCGTAAAAAAAATGATGCGCACCTTTCTGCGGCACCGTTCAAAACTTAATACATCATTAAAAAAAGGCTGCCTCCAAGGTAAAAAAACTGACTCTCTTGAGGTAGCCTTGAAAAAAAATTCGGTAAAAAAAAAGGCGCCCGACTTTCGTCAGACGCCTTTGAAAAAAATATAGAGAGAAAATTTGGAAAAAAAAATTTGAGCAAAAAAGCCGTCCGAATTCGCCCGCGGGCGAATTCGGACGGCTTTTTTGCTCAAATTTTTTTTTCCAAATTTTCTCTCTATATCCTATCGACCCTTCTCACAACCCAAAAATTATTTTCATCAAATTTTCGAAAAAACAGCCTCCCCCACTGTCTAAAAATGTTTACTCGAAGCTCCTGCTTCCCCTGCAAAACATTTCGCCTCAACTTACCTCTGACTTTGAAAGCGACCATGAGATTAAGCCGCTTTTCTACATGTTACATTTTGAGTGCTTCGCATTTTCTAGTATCTCGCCTACTCTGCTTCAGTCGCCCCGTCCGAAGCTTCACCTCTAGAAATGCTTTATTTTTTGCACTCAAACGTACTTTTAACTCGGCTGAATCATGTCAGAGCTCGTTTATATAATGTTACGCCTTGCGAGAGAGCGGCTTTCATGCTCAACGGCTTGCTTAGGACGGTACTTGCCTTGCTCTCGCTTTACGTTCCCTAGCTACTTATTCAATGAGGTCTGCTATACGACCTTTGATCGCCTAGCTGCGGTCTTTCGACTCCAGCTCGAATCGACGGCCACGTCGATTCGAGCTATAAGCTGTATGCCTGCTAAAAAACTAACACACAGCCCGCCTTGACGACGTCTACCCGCTTAGACGTATAGGGATTTATTCATTACAGCTTTACACTGTAAAATCCCTAAGCTGACTAGGTCGTCAGCTCGCTTTCTGGCACACTACAAGTGCCTCTCTTAATAGTGTAACATTAAGCATACGCGTATGATGCTCAAATTCTGCTGTTGAAAATATTGTATTTTGGCTACCTCAAGAGAGTCAACCTATACTTTTTTTCAAATTTCTTTCATATACTGTTTATACCTATACTTAACTTTTTGCTATATTCTTATATGATTCTTTATCCACTGTACACATTTCTAGTAAATAACTGTCTCTAAAAATCGATTGTTAAGCTGAACAGTATGTTTTTCAGGGCACAATTTCTATGATAAACACTAATTTTTATAACAAAAGTTATTTATGAACTGCAACTTGATAACAAGTAGACTTAACTAAACACTTTTTATTTCGCTCAGACAGCTGTGGAAAATCGCCAGAATTTTCAATAGACTACGTGGCAGCAACAAATTCAACATTTGAACAGTTTGCAGTCGGGTACAAGGGAGTCAGTTGGAGAGTTTTCATTGGTATAAAGTTGATAATAGTTAGAACAACTGTGACTTTGTCATTTCCAAGCAAGTCTGAAAATGATGCTACTTTTACAAACGTCATAAGAGCTATTACTGGTGATCTTCAAGGTGATTAACTTGTTTGATTTTTTTTAAATACTAGATAAATAAGTATTTTTAAGTTTGTTACTAAGTTATTTACATAAGGTAAGCTCTCCTAATTGACAATGGTATGATTACTAAGTTCTGTGAATTTAATTGATTATAAGATTATTCAATTTTAAATATGAAAGTTTTATTATGTTTAAAGTTTGATATTTTTCAGATGTTTTACCAATATAATAAATTATTATCTATTTTTACTAACTTAAGCTACAATCAGGGTTGCCACACACTCAGGATATTTTGAAATTCTAGAAAACCTCAAGATGATTCAAGATGTTTTGACTTTTTTATCCCAGAAGGACTCTTTTTTTTGTAAAATTTAAAGGATAGTTTAAGTTAATTTAAAAATCTAAGGACAGTTTTTTCAAGATCTAGAATGAGATTTAGTTGACTCAGTTTCAATATTTTGTTGTTTTATATAACCAATTTTCTTCAAAAACATGTTTTTTATTGGTTTTGAAATGCTTATTTAAATTGGTTTATCTTTGCATCTAGTCAAACTGTTTAGTTAGCATTGAAGTTAATAAATATTTATTAAAATTAGTACTTTATGTGGTAAAACTAAAATTAGTCAATTAAAATGTCAAAAAAAACAATTTCAATTTATTTCTACTATACCATGTTAGTTTCTACTAATGTGACCATGTTAGTTTAGTTTATATATTTACATATGTTAAATGAACATCTAATGCAGAAGCATACACATACAACCTTCCTTTTAATTTTTAAGAAGAAAAATGAAAATGAGGTATAAGTAGTTTGTGCCAGAAGAGAATTTTAAAGGGTTTAAAAAAAAACTTGAGGGTAACTCAGGGCAGTTTTTGGTCATTAAGGACAGTTTTTTTTTGAATTGAAGATTTTGTACAAAAAAGTTCAAACTTATATTCTTTTTAAAATACTACAGACAACATGTTTACAATATTTAAATGAAAAAATCGTAACAAATTCTGACAATAAGATAAGTAAATAAATAGACTTAATATTGATATTAAATACATTTTCTAAAAATCTCAACTGTGGTATTTTATAAAGCCTGCACAGTGTTTCAAATGAAATAGTCAAGTAATTTGCATAAATAATTTAACAGGGGATTTCAACTGTGACACGACCAAGAGAGTAGTCAACTGCAACCAAGTGACATGTCAGACTGCGGTGCACGAGGGAGTGAAGGGAATTTACTTTTTTGTCAATTTCAATTTCAACCTGGCCCCTGAACACAATGGCCTCACGTTCAAAGTTCGCGCTGAAGACACAAAAGCAGTAACTCTTAAGGAGTGCTCTGTTGAAAATGTGCCTGTCACAAGTAAGAATTGCATAACTTAGTTTTTTTCTAACATGATATTTTGATAACTGTAGTTTGACTGCAAAATTTTAAAACGTTGAGTTGTTTGATATTGTGTTTTTTCAAAGTTTTGTTTGTTGACTATTTAAAAACAGTATCATACTGTAAAATTAAAACAATATAGATATAATATATATTTATATAACATTTATGTTTGGTAATAAAAATCAACGTAACTATCATAGAAATAATATTATACACATCATATTGTGGTTGTAATAAGAAAAAAAAATATTAAAGTGGAAACACCTTGATTATTTTATGATGTTTTCCTTGTTTTTTTCATTATCTATATACTTTGTAAGGTGGTGTGTCGATTTGTTAAAATTTGTACAAGTGCAAAAAATTTTACAAAACTTGTTACAAGTATGTGCTTTGAAACTTTCAAACTGATCAAGTCTTAAGGTTATAGAACTTTTAGTTTAGATGTATGATATATTTTTTGTCATAAAATAGTTTTAATTAAATATATTAAGACCAAGTTATAAATCATATATTTTTTAATTTCAACTCTTAATTATTTATATAGATTTGAGATTAATATTTAATTAGTTTTAGAACTTTTTTATCAAACAATACAGTGTAGAATTGATTGTGTAGTTGATTAATTTAAAATTCTAAGCAAATAAAAGTTTTTTAAATGTTATCTGTAAATTTATCCTTTTTCGCTTTGATTTTTTGTAGAAAGTTAAATAGTACACCAAATAAGTATTAATTTGTTTTTATAAACTTGCAAGACTTGCTTTTTAACTGAAAATAACAGGTATTTATTTATAAGTAAAACTTAGTTTAAAAGCTTAAATTTCTTTTTTATTCCTTATACTTCAATAACATAACAACCTATTTGATTATTTTTAGATATGTTAAATTTTGTTTTTGGCTGTGTAAAAAATAACTACTTTAATTTTTCTATGAGTAAAGTATGATTTTTAATTTTAATATTAAGTTTTTTGAGAGAAAATTGCAATAAACAAGTTAAGTTTAATTACTTTAAAAAGACTTGACTATTTTCTATTCTCAAAATGCTGTTTACTATTTTGGTATTTTTATTTTTTTAGACATCAATTTCCTTTAAACTTTCAGATCAACTTTTACTAATAAATATGTAAAAGTAATAGTTTTTACCTCAAATTCACATAAGAAAATTAAGTAACTTATTAGTTTTTATTTCTCCAGCAGTAGAAGTAGAAGTTTTGTTCTCTAAAAAACTTATACAAAGCTGGTAAAGTGTTTG
>NW_028139960.1:35000-38771 GCF_965202585.1 Thalia democratica | reverse complement strand
TACCTAAGACCAGGAAAAGTAGAAGTAAAGTTTATTGAATTATTAAATAAATAAAATAAAATCGTAAAATAAAATAATACAATATGTTTACAATTTGTCATTGATCTATCCATTTATGTTATTGCATTACAAATACAAACATTGCATACATTCAAGAGTATTATTCATCAATCTTTTCAATATAATAAGTTTTAAATTTATATTTATTTTTAAATAATTCCTGACATTTTAGATTACCTGAGATTTTTTTTTAATTAAATTAATTTTAGTAATTAAATACTTGACGTTCTATTTTGTTTAATTTGATAACTCAACCATGTTTATTTTTTTTACTAATTTAAAAGAACTATTAAACTAAAAGACATTACATACAGCTTCTAAAAGTTTTAAACACCTTAAAAAATATTATTATTTTAAAGATATATTAAAGAACTAAACAGATATTACTCCTAAAAAATCTTGTTAATAATATATAAAAAGTACTCAAAGTCAGACTCGGAAATATATATACTGTTGTATATCTTACTTGAAGTTCACTGTAATTGACACTGTATAACAAAATTATAAAAATCAACCTATTTATATAGCAAAATATTTCTTTATCTTTGTCGTGGCGCGGTGGGTCAGTGGTCTTATCAGCTGACTCATAAGCAGAAGGTTGTAAGATCGAATCCCGCTAGTCGTCACGAAACACCACTATCGTTCAATGTTCGGGCTTCAAATTCTTTGAGATTATACTGTACTATTTATCTATCTAACTAATCTATCTAACAAATGTTGTTCAATCTAGGTTGTGGGTACTTGGGTCGAGTAATGCCTTTGACTTACAATCTGTTGTGGATTGACAATATTCCTCTATCTATCATTAAACAAATCTATCTAATAAATGTTGTTCAATCTAGGTTGTGGGTACTTGGGTCGAGTAATGCCTTTGACCTACAATCTGTTGTTGATTGTCAACATTCCTCTATCTATCAATAATGATTATATTCAATAATAAATGTTGATTAATTCAGTTGTAAGAAAACCAGTGCGCTGGTTAGGTTGGGTAAGGCCTTCGACTTACAATCTTGGGGATTATCAACGTTCATCACAAGTACAGTAACGATCTCATTGAATTTCCAGTTGGAACATAGGATTGTAGTGGTGGCCTACTTTGTAGGTTTTTTGCCTAGTTTGTTTTTTGCCTAGTAGTGTTTGCCTAGTTTGACAAACTATAGTATATATATTGTATAACTTTACTTGTATTATTTTTTATTTAAATTACTACTTATTATTAAAGAATTAAATTTTTTTAGAAAAAAAAACTATGTATTTTAACTAATGCTTATATTATATGTTTTGTTTTATTTTTATTCAAACTTACTTTAAACCTCTGTATTTTTTATACAATACGATTAAACTATATAACAGAAAAATAATTAAATAATCAAACTATTGAATAAGCAGTTAATTAGTGTGTTTTTTTATGCTTCTTTCATTTTTAACTTACTTGTTAACCATATTTCTTTTATTAAAGTATAAAACTAACAGTTACTAAAATAAAATAATCATAAAGTCAATACACAAAACACTAACTTTTTATAATTTAAATATGCAAACATGAATATAGTTATGAATCTATTATTTATTCAAATAGAATTATTCAAAGCTTATAATTATAAAGCTTTTGTATAATGTTTCAATTACAGTGAACTTTAAGTAAGATAAGTTTTTTTTTTTGTAATAACTACAAAATTGGTATTTTAGTTTATTATTAGTAACTAAATACTTATATTTATTATATTTAAAAAAAAACATCTATACTAACTCTAATTTCAAAGCATATTAAATACAAATTTTACCAACTAAATATTTATTTTTATTTTAATTATTATAACTTTCAAACATAAGCTTGTATACCTTATATACCTATATACCTCATATAGTAGGCTTGACATAACATAACATTATTTAATTCTTTTTGTTTGAAATAAACTCATTTAGTTATTAGTAAATTACAACATAAATGTTTATAACAATATAACTAAGATTTAGCTTTTGAGTTAGTAAACTTTGATAGTTTTCTTTTAATAGTTTAATAATCTTTATTTAAGTTCAAGCAAAATTGCTATATATTTAATACACATACAAAAGTAAACTAAGTAAACGTAATTCAATAGTTTCTATTAAGTAAAAGTAATTACAAATACATTAAGTTAATACAAAACTTTAAAAAGCTTTTGCTAGTATCTGTTGGTAACAGTAAATAACTTATTATGACTCACAATACAAAAGTGCAAAATTTATTTTCGTTTGATTTTTCAAGTAGCCACGCTTTTATTTGTTTTTGGACAAAAAAACTTTTAAGTTTTAGTATAAAAGACTAATTGTATTAATTTTAACTCAGAAAATTGTACTCTACAAGATGGTGCCATTATTTTTTCGATATCTCAAACTGGTCAAACCACTTTTTTAGCGCTCTAATTGGTTTAAACAGCAAATAACGTTATCTGATTGGCTTACGTTTTTATTTGCTAATAACTAGAATTTACTTTTCTTTTAAGCGTTAAAGAAATGTAAATAAACGAGTAATAAGTATAAATAGGTCAGAAAGAAAAATAGTACAAAAAAGATGAATTCAAAAAGCAAAAGCCTACGGCACGTGGTATTCCCAAGCGGTCACCCATCTAAGTACTAACCACGCCCGACACTGCTTAACTTCCCAGATCGGACGAGATGGGGTGTGCTCAGTGTGGTATGGTCGTAGGCGTTTGAAAGCGTTTACAAGCCTTTATAAACCCTTCGGTTTGTTTAAAAAACCTATTTGCACTTGATTTACAATCAATTTGATATTTTAAAATTAATCCTTATAAAATTTTAACTTGATGTAAGTATTTTTTTTATTAAAACCTTTTTTTTTGGTGTTTTAATTACAATTACTCCCTGTAACTTTATTTAAGACTTTGTTTAAAAGATTGTTAACTATATTCTATATTAAATACTATGATTAGAAGTAAAGTTTATTAAGTGATTAAACTAAATAAAAAACAATGTTAAAATAAACATGTTGTGTTTAGTTTGTTTTACTATTTCTCATTGTTCTATTTATAGATGGTTTTGTTTTACTTCAAGAATATTTATAGTTAGTTTCTAAAGAATATCTCATACTACATCAGATTTTACGATTAACTTAATTTTAGGTAATAAAATATTTGACGTTTAATTTAATAACTCATCTATGTTTATGTTATAAAATAATAGTATCTAATACACATACATTATAATATAATAATATGTATAACTAGTTGTTTTACTTTAAAATGAATAATTAAGTGGAAGAATTAAAAGAACTCACATTTTTGAAGAGAGCGTGGAAAACCAGAATAGTCTTTTAAAACATTTATTAAATTATCGATAAATATAGAATACAATAGAATTAAACATATAAACGTAACTGTGGTTGCTTAGAAACTGAACAAGAAAATTTTTAATAAAAATATAAAATAGTTATTATATAGAATTAAAATAAAATAAAAGTAATATAAATTATATTTTTAAACTAAATAACAATTCACGAGCAATATTAGCGCATATCAGAGTATGAGTTTATAATAAAGGAATTGCTTCCTTGATGTTGATACTTACCTTATTCAAATAGAATACATTTTCAGCAATCAGGCTTGTGTTTATCTTAGCGCGCGTAACACAACGTTTGTGGGTTTTGGCACACTTTTGTCGATAGTGGGCGCCCCGCCTTTTAAGTACAGAAATTTCGGGAATTTTCGATTT
>NW_028139960.1:20000-30000 GCF_965202585.1 Thalia democratica | reverse complement strand
TTCGCCGCATGCTGAATTCCATACGCTACATTTCCTCGCCCTCCAAAAAGGCTCGGATTTAGCGCTGGGCTTATCCCGCTTCACTCGCCGTTACTAGGGGAATCCTTGTTAGTTTCTTTTCCTCCGCTTAGTGATATGCTTAAGTTCAGCGGGTCGTCCCGCCCGATCTCAGGTCAAAAGTGATGTACTACAAAAGTACATGCGCTTTGTACGTCGGCCTTTTGAAGTCACTTAACTTATTCTCGAGCACCTACCGTCGTTGCTACCTCACCCGAGGCCAGCAGGCTGCTCACGCTTCAGCTGTGAAATCGCCAGACCAGCTGTCTTTGACGACACGCTCCTTAATTAAGAAACGAGTCGCAGGCACTTTCAAACTAATGAAAGGATCGGTGTGTTAAAGACCCTGAGACGGACGTGGCCCCAGGATTACCCGAGGCCGCAATACGCGTTCAGAATATCGATGCTCAATGTGTCCTGCAATTCACATTACTTCTCGGAGCTAGCTCCGTCCTTCATCGACGCTCGAGCCGAGTGATCCACCGCTAAGAGATCTCTCGTGTTAATCAATCTCAATGCAACCAAAAAATCGTGTTCAAAAAGAAGCGGCCGCGCCAGCACTTGCGTGCTGAATTATTACTCCCGCTGTCAGAAAGCAACGCGACCGAACTATAACAGTTACAGGGCTCGGTCCCTTCGAAGAAGAGACGTCGCTTGAAATCAAATTTCGATTCGTTAATGATCCTTCCGCAGGTTCACCTACGGAAACCTTGTTACGACTTTTACTTCCTCTAAATGATCAAGTTCGATCGTCTTTTCGAACACCGGCGAGTGCGTTGCCGCACGTACCAGGCTCAATCGGAGGACCTCACTAAACCATTCAATCGGTAGTAGCGACGGGCGGTGTGTACAAAGGGCAGGGACGTAATCAACGCAAGCTAATGACTCGCGCTTACTGGGAATTCCTCGTTCAAGGGAAACAATTGCAAGTCCCTATCCCTAGCACGACCGGGGTTCAACGGATTACCCGGACCTTTCGGCCTAGGGAACACACGATGATCCGGTCAGTGTAGCGCGCGTGCGGCCCCGAACATCTAAGGGCATCACAGACCTGTTATTGCTCAATCTCGTGTGGCTAAACGCCACTAGTCCCTCTAAGAAGTTGTCTCCGACCCAATGGGTCGAGCAGCTATTTAGCAAGTAAGAGTCTCGTTCGTTATCGGAATTAACCAGACAAATCGCTCCACCAACTAAGAACGGCCATGCACCACCACCCACAGAATCAAGAAAGAGCTCTCAATCTGTCAATCCTCGCTGTGTCCGGGCCGGGTGAGATTTCCCGTGTTGAGTCAAATTAAGCCGCAGGCTCCACTCCTGGTGGTGCCCTTCCGTCAATTCCTTTAAGTTTCAGCTTTGCAACCATACTTCCCCCGGAACCCAAAGACTTTGGTTTCCCGGAAGCTGCCGGACAGTTCTTAAGTTCGACACTGCCCGATCGCTAGTCGGCATCGTTTAAGGTCAGAACTAGGACGGTATCTGATCGTCTTCGAACCTCTGACTTTCGCTCTTGATTAAAGAAAACATTCTTGGCAAATGCTTTCGCAGTCGTTCGTCTTGCGCCGATCCAAGAATTTCACCTCTAACGGCACAGTACGGATGCCCCCGTCCGTTCCTATTAATCATTACCTCGTGCTCCGAAAACCAACAAAATAGAACCGAGGTCCTATTCCATTATTCCATGCAACATTATACAAGCGTAAAGCCTGCTTTGAACACTCTAATTTTTTCAAGGTAAACTTGCCGGACCACCGCAACACTCAGTTAAGAGCACCGCGAAGGCACCGACCAACAAGAACAACAAGGCCAGTGCTAGCCTTTCGACCGACCAACCTCGCCGTCCCTATATCCAACTACGAGCTTTTCAACCGCAACAACTTAAATATACACTTTTGGAGCTGGAATTACCGCGGCTGCTGGCACCAGACTTGCCCTCCAATGGATACTCGTTAAAAAGTTTAAAGTGTACTCATTCCAATTGCAGGACCTCGTACGAGGTCTGCATTGTTATTTTTCGTCACTACCTCCCCGAGCCGGGAATGGGTAATTTGCGCGCCTGCTGCCTTCCTTGGATGTGGTAGCCGTTTCTCAGGCTCCCTCTCCGGAATCGAACCCTGATTCTCCGTCACCCGTTACAACCTCGGTAGGCCGATACCGTACCGACGATAGTTGATAGGGCAGTTGCTTTAATGAGATGTCGCCAGCACTAGGCCGTGCGATCCGCAAGCTTATCCAGAGTCACCATTGTAACGACCCGAAAGCCGGTTAGTTTTGGTCTGATAAATGCGCGCCTCACGTCAGTTCGGCGCTTTACGCATGTATTAGCTCTAGAATTGCCACAGTTATCCATGTAAAAGCGTACAATCAAATGAACCATAACTGATTTAATGAGCCATTCGCAGTTTCACTGTACGTGAGCTCGTACTTACACTTGCATGGCTTAATCTTTGAGACAAGCATATGACTACTGGCAGGATCAACCAGATAACTATCCGAGGGCGTTTAAACCCGTTGCTCGACTGAGCGTTTTTACTGTATAAATACAGACCTTTTCTATCACTCGGCTTAAAAGCCTTGCGAACGTTACTGAAAGTCGGCGCCGGCCTTTTGCTGTTTAAAGCGCCAGCCCGCGTCGACTGCAGCATGCAGCTATACAACTGACTGTTCTTTCTCCCGACCAACCGTTTGCCTTCTGCCGGTTAACTCGTCAGCAGCAACACGCCATCTGTCTGCTGCAGTTACCCGCCTCGAGCCGTGCCTGCCTGCGTCGGCTACTCGTCTCGACGACTTCGCAAAGCTATAAGCCTACCGCCGCTGGACGCTTGTAGTTTTTCATACGCTGCTCCAATGCGTTTACATAGCACGTTCGCCGCCGCTGCAATAGCCGCGCCTCGGGTGCTAAACAGTAATGCTTTAAGCCCGCTTTCTCGTCAAGTCGACCGAACGCACAAACACGTCTCTCTCACTAGTGTAAAGTAATGCATACGTGTATGATGCTCAAATGTTGCTGTTGAACTTTTTTTGCCGATTTTTTCCGATTTTTTTCAATTTCTTTGTTTCTTTTCGATTATTTTAATGTTTTAAGCTTATTTATGCTACGTTTAAATGTTTTAATACTTTTTTATACTTTATTTAATATGTTTAAAAGAAATAAATAAAAAAAAATATGTATAAACTACTTTTTTTAATGTTTTAAATATATATATATTTATTATAAATAAACTTTATTTGTATTATTTTTTATTTAAGCGTACTTTTTAAATCTTTATATTTGTTTTATCGTTTTAAGCACATTGCGATAAATATAATAAACAAAAAATTGAATAAAAATAATAATAATAAAAAAAAAAAAAAAAAAAACATAAGCTTATTTTATATTTTTATTTTATTTTTATTTAAACTTACTTTTCAAACCTTAATACTCGTTTTATTTTTTTAAGCAGATTGCGATAAATATAATAAACAAACAATTAAATGAAAATAAAATAAAAAAATCAAACATAAGCTTATTTTATATGTTACATTTTATCTTTATTTAAACTTACTTTTTAAACCTTTATAGTTGTTTTATTTTTTAAGCACATCGCGATAGATATAATAAACAAACAATGAAATAAAAATAATAATAATAATAATAATAATAATAATAAAAAATCATAAGCTTATTTTGTATGTTTCATTTTATTTTATTTAAAACTTACAATTTAAACCTTTGTATTTGTTCTATTCTTTTAAGCACATCGCGATAAATATAATAAGCAAACAATTTAATAAAAGTAAAATAAAAAAATCAAACATAAGCTTATTTTATATGTTTCATTTTATCTTTATTTAAACTTACTTTTTAAACCTTTATAGTTGTTTTATTTTTTAAGCACATCGCGATAGATATAATAAACAAACAATGAAATAAAAATAATAATAATAATAATAATAATAATAAAAAATCATAAGCTTATTTTGTATGTTTCATTTTATTTTTATTTAAACTTACTTTTATTAACCTTTATAGTTGTTTTATTTTTTAAGCACATGGCGATAGATATAATAAACAAACAATAAAATAAAAATAATAATAATAATAATAATAATAATAAAAAATCATAAGCTTATTTTGTATGTTTCATTTTATTTTTATTTAAACTTACTTTTTTAACCTTTATAGTTGTTTTATTTTTTAAGCACATGGCGATAAATATAATAAGCAAACAATTAAATAAAAATAATAACAAATAAATAAAACAATACGGCTAAACTATAAAAAGAAAACTAAATAACTGATAAATACTTGTAAAACATTATTTGAAAAATGTATTTTGAAACACAACACGATTGATTTATAAATAATAATATATTTTTAATTTGTGTAGTTCATTTAAAGTAGTCTCCCTTTTTGCTTCTGGTTTTATTAGAGTTATATATAACAATAAATGGTGTAGTTTATTTAAAGTAGTCTCCCTTTTTGCTTCTGGTTTAATTAAAATTATATAACACATACTATAGTAAGTTAAATAAACTATAGTAACTTTATAAAACTACTTTACAAAATACATTTGTATAATTTAATAACTTTAAAATAACTATCAAGAATAAAATAGAATAGCTTTAAGTTTAGTATACAATTGGTATGTAAATTGTGTAGTTTATTGAAAGTAGTCTCCTTATTTGCTTCTGGTTTTACTTGAGTTACATAACGTTAAATAAACATACTTAATAAACGTAACCATCAATACTGTCATTTTAATAAAACTAAGTACAAATACATTGAATTAACATAGAACTTTAAAAAGCCTTCGCTAGTATCTGTTGGTAACAGTAAATAACCTATTATGACTCACAATACAGGAGTGCGAAATTTATTTTTCATTTGATTTTTCAGGTATTTATTTATTTGTGGAAATAAACTTTTTTATTACATTAGAAACTAATTGAATTTTTCCTATAACTATACCTATTATTATATTTAGTATGCTTAAAAGTAATAAAATGACACGTCGCGATTATATAATAAACAAACAATCAAACAAACAAAGAAAAAAAAAAAAAAAAAAACTATTTTTTTAAACTTATATTTCAACTATATGTCTTATTTTATTTTCATTTAAACTTACTTTAAACCTCTGTATTTGTTATATATATATTTCAACACAATACGATTAAACTATAAGACAAACAACAAAATAAAATAATCACATTAATAAATACACTAAGCAAATAGCTAGAATAAATATAAATAGTTCAATATATACAATATATTTCTTCCATTTTTAAGTTACTTGTTAAACATATTTATTTAAAAATGTTTCTTTAGAATATAAAACTAACAGTTCTACAAATAAAGAAATTAAAAAGCCAATACACATAACACTAACTTTTCATAAATTAGATATGCAAATATGAACAAAATAGTAACTAAATTCTAAAGCTTTTGTAAACTGTGAACTTATAAACTTATAATAATAATTGCATATTCACCATTCACAATAGCTTTTTATTTAGTACACAACTGGTCTGTAAATTGTGTAGTTTATTGAAAGTATAATCCCGTTTTGCTTCTGGTTTAAATAAAGTTATACAACACATACTAAAGTAAATTAAATAAAGTAATTCACTACTATCGTATTAAATAAAACCAATTTACAAAATACATTAATTTAAATTAAAGTGAACTTTGAACTTATAATAATAATTGCATATTCACTATTCAGAATTTCTTTAAATTTAGTACACAACTGGTCTGTAAATTGTGTTGGTTCTATTCAAGTACTCTCCTTGTTTGTTTTGTTTTAGTTGTATTTATTTTTAGATACTAGCACATTCAATACACATAATAAAGTAAACCAAATAAACTCTATTAATTTAAACTAAGTACAAATACATTAAGTTAATACAAAACTTTAAAAAGCTTTTGCTAGTATCTGTTGGTAACAGTAAATAACTTATTATGACTCACAATACAAAAGTGCAAAATTTATTTTCGTTTGATTTTTCAAGTAGCCACGCTTTTATTTGTTTTTGGACAAAAAGACTTTAAAGTTTTAGTATAAAAGACTAGTTGTATTAATTTTAACTCAGAAAATTGTACTCTACAAGATGGTGCCATTATTTTTTCGATATCTCAAACTGGTCAAACCACTTTTTTAGCGCTCTAATTGGTTTAAACAGCAAATAAGCAAACAGCAAATAACGTTATCTGATTGGCTAAGGTTTTTGTTTGCTAATAACTAGAATTTTCTTTTCTTTTAAGCGTTAAAGAAATGTAAATAAACGAGTAATAAGTATAAATAGGTCAGAAAGAAAAATAGTACAAAAAAGATGAATTCAAAAAGCAAAGGCCTACGGCACGTGGTATTCCCAAGCGGTCACCCATCTAAGTACTAACCACGCCCGACACTGCTTAACTTCCCAGATCGGACGAGATGGGGTGTACTCAGTGTGGTATGGTCGTAGGCGTTTGAAGGCGTTTACAAGCCTTTATAAACCCTTCGGTTTATTTAAAAAACCTATTTGCACTTGATTTACAATCAATTTGATATTTTAAAATTATTCCTTATAAAATTTTAACCTGAATTAACTTTTTTTTTGTTTTTTTAATCAACAGTTACTCCCAAACTGTACTAAAACTGTATTGTAACTGTACAAAAGTGTTTGTTTAAATAATTGTTATCTATAAATTACCTAAGACCAGGAAAAGTAGAAGTAAAGTTTATTGAATTATTAAATAAATAAAATAAAATCGTAAAATAAAATAATACAATATGTTTACAATTTGTCATTGATCTATCCATTTATGTTATTGCATTACAAATACAAACATTGCATACATTCAAGAGTATTATTCATCAATCTTTTCAATATAATAAGTTTTAAATTTATATTTATTTTTAAATAATTCCTGACATTTTAGATTACCTGAGATTTTTTTTTAATTAAATTAATTTTAGTAATTAAATACTTGACGTTCTATTTTGTTTAATTTGATAACTCAACCATGTTTATTTTTTTTACTAATTTAAAAGAACTATTAAACTAAAAGACATTACATACAGCTTCTAAAAGTTTTAAACACCTTAAAAAATATTATTATTTTAAAGATATATTAAAGAACTAAACAGATATTACTCCTAAAAAATCTTGTTAATAATATATAAAAAGTACTCAAAGTCAGACTCGGAAATATATATACTGTTGTATATCTTACTTGAAGTTCACTGTAATTGACACTGTATAACAAAATTATAAAAATCAACCTATTTATATAGCAAAATATTTCTTTATCTTTGTCGTGGCGCGGTGGGTCAGTGGTCTTATCAGCTGACTCATAAGCAGAAGGTTGTAAGATCGAATCCCGCTAGTCGTCACGAAACACCACTATCGTTCAATGTTCGGGCTTCAAATTCTTTGAGATTATACTGTACTATTTATCTATCTAACTAATCTATCTAACAAATGTTGTTCAATCTAGGTTGTGGGTACTTGGGTCGAGTAATGCCTTTGACTTACAATCTGTTGTGGATTGACAATATTCCTCTATCTATCATTAAACAAATCTATCTAATAAATGTTGTTCAATCTAGGTTGTGGGTACTTGGGTCGAGTAATGCCTTTGACCTACAATCTGTTGTTGATTGTCAACATTCCTCTATCTATCAATAATGATTATATTCAATAATAAATGTTGATTAATTCAGTTGTAAGAAAACCAGTGCGCTGGTTAGGTTGGGTAAGGCCTTCGACTTACAATCTTGGGGATTATCAACGTTCATCACAAGTACAGTAACGATCTCATTGAATTTCCAGTTGGAACATAGGATTGTAGTGGTGGCCTACTTTGTAGGTTTTTTGCCTAGTTTGTTTTTTGCCTAGTAGTGTTTGCCTAGTTTGACAAACTATAGTATATATATTGTATAACTTTACTTGTATTATTTTTTATTTAAATTACTACTTATTATTAAAGAATTAAATTTTTTTAGAAAAAAAAACTATGTATTTTAACTAATGCTTATATTATATGTTTTGTTTTATTTTTATTCAAACTTACTTTAAACCTCTGTATTTTTTATACAATACGATTAAACTATATAACAGAAAAATAATTAAATAATCAAACTATTGAATAAGCAGTTAATTAGTGTGTTTTTTTATGCTTCTTTCATTTTTAACTTACTTGTTAACCATATTTCTTTTATTAAAGTATAAAACTAACAGTTACTAAAATAAAATAATCATAAAGTCAATACACAAAACACTAACTTTTTATAATTTAAATATGCAAACATGAATATAGTTATGAATCTATTATTTATTCAAATAGAATTATTCAAAGCTTATAATTATAAAGCTTTTGTATAATGTTTCAATTACAGTGAACTTTAAGTAAGATAAGTTTTTTTTTTTGTAATAACTACAAAATTGGTATTTTAGTTTATTATTAGTAACTAAATACTTATATTTATTATATTTAAAAAAAAACATCTATACTAACTCTAATTTCAAAGCATATTAAATACAAATTTTACCAACTAAATATTTATTTTTATTTTAATTATTATAACTTTCAAACATAAGCTTGTATACCTTATATACCTATATACCTCATATAGTAGGCTTGACATAACATAACATTATTTAATTCTTTTTGTTTGAAATAAACTCATTTAGTTATTAGTAAATTACAACATAAATGTTTATAACAATATAACTAAGATTTAGCTTTTGAGTTAGTAAACTTTGATAGTTTTCTTTTAATAGTTTAATAATCTTTATTTAAGTTCAAGCAAAATTGCTATATATTTAATACACATACAAAAGTAAACTAAGTAAACGTAATTCAATAGTTTCTATTAAGTAAAAGTAATTACAAATACATTAAGTTAATACAAAACTTTAAAAAGCTTTTGCTAGTATCTGTTGGTAACAGTAAATAACTTATTATGACTCACAATACAAAAGTGCAAAATTTATTTTCGTTTGATTTTTCAAGTAGCCACGCTTTTATTTGTTTTTGGACAAAAAAACTTTTAAGTTTTAGTATAAAAGACTAATTGTATTAATTTTAACTCAGAAAATTGTACTCTACAAGATGGTGCCATTATTTTTTCGATATCTCAAACTGGTCAAACCACTTTTTTAGCGCTCTAATTGGTTTAAACAGCAAATAACGTTATCTGATTGGCTTACGTTTTTATTTGCTAATAACTAGAATTTACTTTTCTTTTAAGCGTTAAAGAAATGTAAATAAACGAGTAATAAGTATAAATAGGTCAGAAAGAAAAATAGTACAAAAAAGATGAATTCAAAAAGCAAAAGCCTACGGCACGTGGTATTCCCAAGCGGTCACCCATCTAAGTACTAACCACGCCCGACACTGCTTAACTTCCCAGATCGGACGAGATGGGGTGTGCTCAGTGTGGTATGGTCGTAGGCGTTTGAAAGCGTTTACAAGCCTTTATAAACCCTTCGGTTTGTTTAAAAAACCTATTTGCACTTGATTTACAATCAATTTGATATTTTAAAATTAATCCTTATAAAATTTTAACTTGATGTAAGTATTTTTTTTATTAAAACCTTTTTTTTTGGTGTTTTAATTACAATTACTCCCTGTAACTTTATTTAAGACTTTGTTTAAAAGATTGTTAACTATATTCTATATTAAATACTATGATTAGAAGTAAAGTTTATTAAGTGATTAAACTAAATAAAAAACAATGTTAAAATAAACATGTTGTGTTTAGTTTGTTTTACTATTTCTCATTGTTCTATTTATAGATGGTTTTGTTTTACTTCAAGAATATTTATAGTTAGTTTCTAAAGAATATCTCATACTACATCAGATTTTACGATTAACTTAATTTTAGGTAATAAAATATTTGACGTTTAATTTAATAACTCATCTATGTTTATGTTATAAAATAATAGTATCTAATACACATACATTATAATATAA
>NW_028139960.1:5000-15000 GCF_965202585.1 Thalia democratica | reverse complement strand
GAAGACCGACGCGGAATCTCTCCTCGGTCGCCGAGCCGAAGCTAATCGAACGCCTATAACACTCTTCCGAAGAAGAGCTACCTTGCGAACGACCAAAGTCAGCCCAGCAACCGGTCGCGGCCCTCGCCGAACGCTAGTGCAGCGCCGCGACGCCAGCGCAACCGTAAGAGTCTCCGAAGATCACTCAAACAGTAGGACAGCTCTCGCAGCGCCTGAAAACGTCCGGCGACTCGATGGGCGCCTCCGTTTGCCTCCAAGCGGTTTCACGTACTCTTTAACTCTCTCTTCAAAGTGCTTTTCAACTTTCCCTCACGGTACTTGTTCGCTATCGGTCTCGAGCCAGTATTTAGCCTTAGATGGAGTTTACCACCCGCTTAGGGCTGCATTTCCAAACAACCCGACTCCGGGAAAACCGCTAGGACGAATTACGACCGCCGCCAAGGGCCTAACACCCGCTCTGGGAAAAGGCCTCGATCAGAAGAACGTGGGCAGTCGTTGGTTCGCCGCATGCTGAATTCCATACGCTACATTTCCTCGCCCTCCAAAAAGGCTCGGATTTAGCGCTGGGCTTATCCCGCTTCACTCGCCGTTACTAGGGGAATCCTTGTTAGTTTCTTTTCCTCCGCTTAGTGATATGCTTAAGTTCAGCGGGTCGTCCCGCCCGATCTCAGGTCAAAAGTGATGTACTACAAAAGTACATGCGCTTTGTACGTCGGCCTTTTGAAGTCACTTAACTTATTCTCGAGCACCTACCGTCGTTGCTACCTCACCCGAGGCCAGCAGGCTGCTCACGCTTCAGCTGTGAAATCGCCAGACCAGCTGTCTTTGACGACACGCTCCTTAATTAAGAAACGAGTCGCAGGCACTTTCAAACTAATGAAAGGATCGGTGTGTTAAAGACCCTGAGACGGACGTGGCCCCAGGATTACCCGAGGCCGCAATACGCGTTCAGAATATCGATGCTCAATGTGTCCTGCAATTCACATTACTTCTCGGAGCTAGCTCCGTCCTTCATCGACGCTCGAGCCGAGTGATCCACCGCTAAGAGATCTCTCGTGTTAATCAATCTCAATGCAACCAAAAAATCGTGTTCAAAAAGAAGCGGCCGCGCCAGCACTTGCGTGCTGAATTATTACTCCCGCTGTCAGAAAGCAACGCGACCGAACTATAACAGTTACAGGGCTCGGTCCCTTCGAAGAAGAGACGTCGCTTGAAATCAAATTTCGATTCGTTAATGATCCTTCCGCAGGTTCACCTACGGAAACCTTGTTACGACTTTTACTTCCTCTAAATGATCAAGTTCGATCGTCTTTTCGAACACCGGCGAGTGCGTTGCCGCACGTACCAGGCTCAATCGGAGGACCTCACTAAACCATTCAATCGGTAGTAGCGACGGGCGGTGTGTACAAAGGGCAGGGACGTAATCAACGCAAGCTAATGACTCGCGCTTACTGGGAATTCCTCGTTCAAGGGAAACAATTGCAAGTCCCTATCCCTAGCACGACCGGGGTTCAACGGATTACCCGGACCTTTCGGCCTAGGGAACACACGATGATCCGGTCAGTGTAGCGCGCGTGCGGCCCCGAACATCTAAGGGCATCACAGACCTGTTATTGCTCAATCTCGTGTGGCTAAACGCCACTAGTCCCTCTAAGAAGTTGTCTCCGACCCAATGGGTCGAGCAGCTATTTAGCAAGTAAGAGTCTCGTTCGTTATCGGAATTAACCAGACAAATCGCTCCACCAACTAAGAACGGCCATGCACCACCACCCACAGAATCAAGAAAGAGCTCTCAATCTGTCAATCCTCGCTGTGTCCGGGCCGGGTGAGATTTCCCGTGTTGAGTCAAATTAAGCCGCAGGCTCCACTCCTGGTGGTGCCCTTCCGTCAATTCCTTTAAGTTTCAGCTTTGCAACCATACTTCCCCCGGAACCCAAAGACTTTGGTTTCCCGGAAGCTGCCGGACAGTTCTTAAGTTCGACACTGCCCGATCGCTAGTCGGCATCGTTTAAGGTCAGAACTAGGACGGTATCTGATCGTCTTCGAACCTCTGACTTTCGCTCTTGATTAAAGAAAACATTCTTGGCAAATGCTTTCGCAGTCGTTCGTCTTGCGCCGATCCAAGAATTTCACCTCTAACGGCACAGTACGGATGCCCCCGTCCGTTCCTATTAATCATTACCTCGTGCTCCGAAAACCAACAAAATAGAACCGAGGTCCTATTCCATTATTCCATGCAACATTATACAAGCGTAAAGCCTGCTTTGAACACTCTAATTTTTTCAAGGTAAACTTGCCGGACCACCGCAACACTCAGTTAAGAGCACCGCGAAGGCACCGACCAACAAGAACAACAAGGCCAGTGCTAGCCTTTCGACCGACCAACCTCGCCGTCCCTATATCCAACTACGAGCTTTTCAACCGCAACAACTTAAATATACACTTTTGGAGCTGGAATTACCGCGGCTGCTGGCACCAGACTTGCCCTCCAATGGATACTCGTTAAAAAGTTTAAAGTGTACTCATTCCAATTGCAGGACCTCGTACGAGGTCTGCATTGTTATTTTTCGTCACTACCTCCCCGAGCCGGGAATGGGTAATTTGCGCGCCTGCTGCCTTCCTTGGATGTGGTAGCCGTTTCTCAGGCTCCCTCTCCGGAATCGAACCCTGATTCTCCGTCACCCGTTACAACCTCGGTAGGCCGATACCGTACCGACGATAGTTGATAGGGCAGTTGCTTTAATGAGATGTCGCCAGCACTAGGCCGTGCGATCCGCAAGCTTATCCAGAGTCACCATTGTAACGACCCGAAAGCCGGTTAGTTTTGGTCTGATAAATGCGCGCCTCACGTCAGTTCGGCGCTTTACGCATGTATTAGCTCTAGAATTGCCACAGTTATCCATGTAAAAGCGTACAATCAAATGAACCATAACTGATTTAATGAGCCATTCGCAGTTTCACTGTACGTGAGCTCGTACTTACACTTGCATGGCTTAATCTTTGAGACAAGCATATGACTACTGGCAGGATCAACCAGATAACTATCCGAGGGCGTTTAAACCCGTTGCTCGACTGAGCGTTTTTACTGTATAAATACAGACCTTTTCTATCACTCGGCTTAAAAGCCTTGCGAACGTTACTGAAAGTCGGCGCCGGCCTTTTGCTGTTTAAAGCGCCAGCCCGCGTCGACTGCAGCATGCAGCTATACAACTGACTGTTCTTTCTCCCGACCAACCGTTTGCCTTCTGCCGGTTAACTCGTCAGCAGCAACACGCCATCTGTCTGCTGCAGTTACCCGCCTCGAGCCGTGCCTGCCTGCGTCGGCTACTCGTCTCGACGACTTCGCAAAGCTATAAGCCTACCGCCGCTGGACGCTTGTAGTTTTTCATACGCTGCTCCAATGCGTTTACATAGCACGTTCGCCGCCGCTGCAATAGCCGCGCCTCGGGTGCTAAACAGTAATGCTTTAAGCCCGCTTTCTCGTCAAGTCGACCGAACGCACAAACACGTCTCTCTCACTAGTGTAAAGTAATGCATACGTGTATGATGCTCAAATGTTGCTGTTGAACTTTTTTTGCCGATTTTTTCCGTTTTTTTTCAATTTCTTTGTTTCTTTTCGATTATTTTAATGTTTTAAGCTTATTTATGCTACGTTTAAATGTTTTAATACTTTTTTATACTTTATTTAATATGTTTAAAAGAAATAAATAAAAAAAAATATGTATAAACTACTTTTTTTAATGTTTTAAATATATATATATTTATTATAAATAAACTTTATTTGTATTATTTTTTATTTAAGCGTACTTTTTAAATCTTTATATTTGTTTTATCGTTTTAAGCACATTGCGATAAATATAATAAACAAAAAATTGAATAAAAATAATAATAATAAAAAAAAAAAAAAAAAAAACATAAGCTTATTTTATATTTTTATTTTATTTTTATTTAAACTTACTTTTCAAACCTTAATACTCGTTTTATTTTTTTAAGCAGATTGCGATAAATATAATAAACAAACAATTAAATGAAAATAAAATAAAAAAATCAAACATAAGCTTATTTTATATGTTACATTTTATCTTTATTTAAACTTACTTTTTAAACCTTTATAGTTGTTTTATTTTTTAAGCACATCGCGATAGATATAATAAACAAACAATGAAATAAAAATAATAATAATAATAATAATAATAATAATAAAAAATCATAAGCTTATTTTGTATGTTTCATTTTATTTTATTTAAAACTTACAATTTAAACCTTTGTATTTGTTCTATTCTTTTAAGCACATCGCGATAAATATAATAAGCAAACAATTTAATAAAAGTAAAATAAAAAAATCAAACATAAGCTTATTTTATATGTTTCATTTTATCTTTATTTAAACTTACTTTTTAAACCTTTATAGTTGTTTTATTTTTTAAGCACATCGCGATAGATATAATAAACAAACAATGAAATAAAAATAATAATAATAATAATAATAATAATAAAAAATCATAAGCTTATTTTGTATGTTTCATTTTATTTTTATTTAAACTTACTTTTTTAACCTTTATAGTTGTTTTATTTTTTAAGCACATGGCGATAGATATAATAAACAAACAATAAAATAAAAATAATAATAATAATAATAATAATAATAAAAAATCATAAGCTTATTTTGTATGTTTCATTTTATTTTTATTTAAACTTACTTTTTTAACCTTTATAGTTGTTTTATTTTTTAAGCACATGGCGATAAATATAATAAGCAAACAATTAAATAAAAATAATAACAAATAAATAAAACAATACGGCTAAACTATAAAAAGAAAACTAAATAACTGATAAATACTTGTAAAACATTATTTGAAAAATGTATTTTGAAACACAACACGATTGATTTATAAATAATAATATATTTTTAATTTGTGTAGTTCATTTAAAGTAGTCTCCCTTTTTGCTTCTGGTTTTATTAGAGTTATATATAACAATAAATGGTGTAGTTTATTTAAAGTAGTCTCCCTTTTTGCTTCTGGTTTAATTAAAATTATATAACACATACTATAGTAAGTTAAATAAACTATAGTAACTTTATAAAACTACTTTACAAAATACATTTGTATAATTTAATAACTTTAAAATAACTATCAAGAATAAAATAGAATAGCTTTAAGTTTAGTATACAATTGGTATGTAAATTGTGTAGTTTATTGAAAGTAGTCTCCTTATTTGCTTCTGGTTTTACTTGAGTTACATAACGTTAAATAAACATACTTAATAAACGTAACCATCAATACTGTCATTTTAATAAAACTAAGTACAAATACATTGAATTAACATAGAACTTTAAAAAGCCTTCGCTAGTATCTGTTGGTAACAGTAAATAACCTATTATGACTCACAATACAGGAGTGCGAAATTTATTTTTCATTTGATTTTTCAGGTATTTATTTATTTGTGGAAATAAACTTTTTTATTACATTAGAAACTAATTGAATTTTTCCTATAACTATACCTATTATTATATTTAGTATGCTTAAAAGTAATAAAATGACACGTCGCGATTATATAATAAACAAACAATCAAACAAACAAAGAAAAAAAAAAAAAAAAAAACTATTTTTTTAAACTTATATTTCAACTATATGTCTTATTTTATTTTCATTTAAACTTACTTTAAACCTCTGTATTTGTTATATATATATTTCAACACAATACGATTAAACTATAAGACAAACAACAAAATAAAATAATCACATTAATAAATACACTAAGCAAATAGCTAGAATAAATATAAATAGTTCAATATATACAATATATTTCTTCCATTTTTAAGTTACTTGTTAAACATATTTATTTAAAAATGTTTCTTTAGAATATAAAACTAACAGTTCTACAAATAAAGAAATTAAAAAGCCAATACACATAACACTAACTTTTCATAAATTAGATATGCAAATATGAACAAAATAGTAACTAAATTCTAAAGCTTTTGTAAACTGTGAACTTATAAACTTATAATAATAATTGCATATTCACCATTCACAATAGCTTTTTATTTAGTACACAACTGGTCTGTAAATTGTGTAGTTTATTGAAAGTATAATCCCGTTTTGCTTCTGGTTTAAATAAAGTTATACAACACATACTAAAGTAAATTAAATAAAGTAATTCACTACTATCGTATTAAATAAAACCAATTTACAAAATACATTAATTTAAATTAAAGTGAACTTTGAACTTATAATAATAATTGCATATTCACTATTCAGAATTTCTTTAAATTTAGTACACAACTGGTCTGTAAATTGTGTTGGTTCTATTCAAGTACTCTCCTTGTTTGTTTTGTTTTAGTTGTATTTATTTTTAGATACTAGCACATTCAATACACATAATAAAGTAAACCAAATAAACTCTATTAATTTAAACTAAGTACAAATACATTAAGTTAATACAAAACTTTAAAAAGCTTTTGCTAGTATCTGTTGGTAACAGTAAATAACTTATTATGACTCACAATACAAAAGTGCAAAATTTATTTTCGTTTGATTTTTCAAGTAGCCACGCTTTTATTTGTTTTTGGACAAAAAGACTTTAAAGTTTTAGTATAAAAGACTAGTTGTATTAATTTTAACTCAGAAAATTGTACTCTACAAGATGGTGCCATTATTTTTTCGATATCTCAAACTGGTCAAACCACTTTTTTAGCGCTCTAATTGGTTTAAACAGCAAATAAGCAAACAGCAAATAACGTTATCTGATTGGCTAAGGTTTTTGTTTGCTAATAACTAGAATTTTCTTTTCTTTTAAGCGTTAAAGAAATGTAAATAAACGAGTAATAAGTATAAATAGGTCAGAAAGAAAAATAGTACAAAAAAGATGAATTCAAAAAGCAAAGGCCTACGGCACGTGGTATTCCCAAGCGGTCACCCATCTAAGTACTAACCACGCCCGACACTGCTTAACTTCCCAGATCGGACGAGATGGGGTGTACTCAGTGTGGTATGGTCGTAGGCGTTTGAAGGCGTTTACAAGCCTTTATAAACCCTTCGGTTTATTTAAAAAACCTATTTGCACTTGATTTACAATCAATTTGATATTTTAAAATTATTCCTTATAAAATTTTAACCTGAATTAACTTTTTTTTTGTTTTTTTAATCAACAGTTACTCCCAAACTGTACTAAAACTGTATTGTAACTGTACAAAAGTGTTTGTTTAAATAATTGTTATCTATAAATTACCTAAGACCAGGAAAAGTAGAAGTAAAGTTTATTGAATTATTAAATAAATAAAATAAAATCGTAAAATAAAATAATACAATATGTTTACAATTTGTCATTGATCTATCCATTTATGTTATTGCATTACAAATACAAACATTGCATACATTCAAGAGTATTATTCATCAATCTTTTCAATATAATAAGTTTTAAATTTATATTTATTTTTAAATAATTCCTGACATTTTAGATTACCTGAGATTTTTTTTTAATTAAATTAATTTTAGTAATTAAATACTTGACGTTCTATTTTGTTTAATTTGATAACTCAACCATGTTTATTTTTTTTACTAATTTAAAAGAACTATTAAACTAAAAGACATTACATACAGCTTCTAAAAGTTTTAAACACCTTAAAAAATATTATTATTTTAAAGATATATTAAAGAACTAAACAGATATTACTCCTAAAAAATCTTGTTAATAATATATAAAAAGTACTCAAAGTCAGACTCGGAAATATATATACTGTTGTATATCTTACTTGAAGTTCACTGTAATTGACACTGTATAACAAAATTATAAAAATCAACCTATTTATATAGCAAAATATTTCTTTATCTTTGTCGTGGCGCGGTGGGTCAGTGGTCTTATCAGCTGACTCATAAGCAGAAGGTTGTAAGATCGAATCCCGCTAGTCGTCACGAAACACCACTATCGTTCAATGTTCGGGCTTCAAATTCTTTGAGATTATACTGTACTATTTATCTATCTAACTAATCTATCTAACAAATGTTGTTCAATCTAGGTTGTGGGTACTTGGGTCGAGTAATGCCTTTGACTTACAATCTGTTGTGGATTGACAATATTCCTCTATCTATCATTAAACAAATCTATCTAATAAATGTTGTTCAATCTAGGTTGTGGGTACTTGGGTCGAGTAATGCCTTTGACCTACAATCTGTTGTTGATTGTCAACATTCCTCTATCTATCAATACTGATTATATTCAATAATAAATGTTGATTAATTCAGTTGTAAGAAAACCAGTGCGCTGGTTAGGTTGGGTAAGGCCTTCGACTTACAATCTTGGGGATTATCAACGTTCATCACAAGTACAGTAACGATCTCATTGAATTTCCAGTTGGAACATAGGATTGTAGTGGTGGCCTACTTTGTAGGTTTTTTGCCTAGTTTGTTTTTTGCCTAGTAGTGTTTGCCTAGTTTGACAAACTATAGTATATATATTGTATAACTTTACTTGTATTATTTTTTATTTAAATTACTACTTATTATTAAAGAATTAAATTTTTTTAGAAAAAAAAACTATGTATTTTAACTAATGCTTATATTATATGTTTTGTTTTATTTTTATTCAAACTTACTTTAAACCTCTGTATTTTTTATACAATACGATTAAACTATATAACAGAAAAATAATTAAATAATCAAACTATTGAATAAGCAGTTAATTAGTGTGTTTTTTATGCTTCTTTCATTTTTAACTTACTTGTTAACCATATTTCTTTTATTAAAGTATAAAACTAACAGTTACTAAAATAAAATAATCATAAAAGTCAATACACAAAACACTAACTTTTTATAATTTAAATATGCAAACATGAATATAGTTATGAATCTATTATTTATTCAAATAGAATTATTCAAAGCTTATAATTATAAAGCTTTTGTATAATGTTTCAATTACAGTGAACTTTAAGTAAGATAAGTTTTTTTTTTTGTAATAACTACAAAATTGGTATTTTAGTTTATTATTAGTAACTAAATACTTATATTTATTATATTTAAAAAAAACATCTATACTAACTCTAATTTCAAAGCATATTAAATACAAATTTTACCAACTAAATATTTATTTTTATTTTAATTATTATAACTTTCAAACATAAGCTTGTATACCTTATATACCTATATACCTCATATAGTAGGCTTGACATAACATAACATTATTTAATTCTTTTTGTTTGAAATAAACTCATTTAGTTATTAGTAAATTACAACATAAATGTTTATAACAATATAACTAAGATTTAGCTTTTGAGTTAGTAAACTTTGATAGTTTTCTTTTAATAGTTTAATAATCTTTATTTAAGTTCAAGCAAAATTGCTATATATTTAATACACATACAAAAGTAAACTAAGTAAACGTAATTCAATAGTTTCTATTAAGTAAAAGTAATTACAAATACATTAAGTTAATACAAAACTTTAAAAAGCTTTTGCTAGTATCTGTTGGTAACAGTAAATAACTTATTATGACTCACAATACAAAAGTGCAAAATTTATTTTCGTTTGATTTTTCAAGTAGCCACGCTTTTATTTGTTTTTGGACAAAAAAACTTTTAAGTTTTAGTATAAAAGACTAATTGTATTAATTTTAACTCAGAAAATTGTACTCTACAAGATGGTGCCATTATTTTTTCGATATCTCAAACTGGTCAAACCACTTTTTTAGCGCTCTAATTGGTTTAAACAGCAAATAACGTTATCTGATTGGCTTACGTTTTTATTTGCTAATAACTAGAATTTACTTTTCTTTTAAGCGTTAAAGAAATGTAAATAAACGAGTAATAAGTATAAATAGGTCAGGAAAGAAAAATAGTACAAAAAAGATGAATTCAAAAAGCAAAAGCCTACGGCACGTGGTATTCCCAAGCGGTCACCCATCTAAGTACTAACCACGCCCGACACTGCTTAACTTCCCAGATCGGACGAGATGGGGTGTGCTCAGTGTGGTATGGTCGTAGGCGTTTGAAAGCGTTTACAAGCCT
>NW_028139959.1:0-38797 GCF_965202585.1 Thalia democratica | reverse complement strand
CAGGAAAAACCTGGAATTAGAGAAATTAAAAAAAAAACTTAAAAAACCTTGAATTTTAACAATTTTTACATGTTATATGGTATAATTTTGATACGACTCAAAAAATTTATAATATAAATGCAAGAAAGTTGTCATCATAATTTAATTTTTTTTAAACTAATTTAATGTAGCTTAACAATATGTTTTAACTATTTATTTTTTTTTAACACAGTTTCTTTGCTTAAACTTAACTCTAAACTAAATTAAACCCGGAAGTGTGTTCTTTTAAAAACCTGGAAAAAATTTTGAGAAAACGAGAGACAACCATGACAGTATTACTATTGCACAGCTCTAATTTTTTATAACACTTTTCACATATATTTTTGTTGTCTTTTATATATTATTTTGTTTACTTGTTCTTTTTACTATATTTTTTACCTCTAACCCTTACCCTTGGTTCGTAACGTTTCGCATCAACTTTATTTCTATTCATTACTTTTTTGAACTTAAACCGTTTACCTTTTTCAATCTACTTTTTTCTAATTATGTTGTAAGCATACAAATTTTTGAATTTGCTTTTACACATATCTTTTTACAACTTACGACTAAATATCTTTTAACTTTTTAAAATCTTAACTCAAACCTTTATTATTTTGAAACCTCGTAGCTGCTCATAGTTTTGTAAACAAAACATTACATAAGCTTAACTTAGAACAGCTGATTTTTTATTTTTTAAGTACATGTAATCATAACAAAATGTATTAAAAGTTTAGTTTTAAGAGTCTAATATATATTAATTTTCTAGTGGTTTTTTCTCACTTCTAATATTTTTTCAAAACTTAAAAAACTAAATCACAAAGTCATAGGCTGAAGCATTGTTTTTGTATAAATTCTATGAAAAAAAGTCTTAGTAATTGGCTTTTTTGTTTTTCTAGAATACATTTTATTTAATTAGTACTCAATCATGTCAAAGATAAGGAAGTGAAATGATAGTTATGTTCAGTTTGGTCTTACTTGCACTGAAACAGTTGAAGGCCTGCAAAAACCGCAATGCATTTCATGTAAATTTGTATTTTCGAAATTAAAATTGAAGCAATGTAAGTTGCAAGAACACTTTAACAAACGACATGGTGGAGCAGATATTTCAGGTCATGATTTTGAGTCATTGAAATCTAAAAGGATCCGCTATGAATCACGAGGAACACTTTCAAAGTTTGGTTTTGTATCTGCTGGCAAACCCTTTTTTATTGGCTTCTTACCATGTGGCGTATAACGTAGCTAAATCCAAAAAGCCTCATACAATTGCTGAAGAGTTGATAAAGCCATGTTTGTTACAAATGACAGAAGATGTTATAGGAAAAGAAGATTCGAAAAAGATTGAGTTAGTGCCGCTATCTTTCTATAATAAGTGAAATTAAAGATTTAAGTTCGGATGTTTTGGATCAAGTCATTGCTGAAATAAAAGCTAGTTCTTTAAAAATCTCTCTCCAGTTGGACGAATCAACCGATGTTAAAAATTGCAGTCTATTGATTGTACTCGTGAAATATGTGCATGATGGCTCGATAAAAGAAAATTAAAATACAGATTATTAATTAATGAAGTCAATGATTTTATAATCAAATTATTAACAAATAACTATAGCATATAGTGTTAGGGGTGCGAGATCAAATTAAGAGACTTTAGGAGTGCGGGGCATCAACAAGGTTGGGAACCACTGGTCTAATACCTATAATATTTTCATTTATTTTAATACCACTGTTACTTTTACCCATGGTTTGTTTTTTATTTTTATAATTTATTTTGATAATTATTGTGAAATATTATCACTCTTGCAAAAATGAACTTTCTAGCAAAAATTTCTAAGTGCATATTTACCCGACCCCATGTATACAATTTATTTAAAAAATTATTGTTTTTACTGGCTTATAATCGAATCAACATTTATTAAATTTAGTATACTTTAATTTAATGTAAAAACTTTATGGTTACAAAAATTTGTAAAAATGAAGGTTTAAATATAAATTTAGCATAATGTTTAATAAGATTAATACTTAGTTACTTTTGTCAAAAACCTATAATCAAACATAACAAACTTACTGTGTTTTATTAAAGTTTACGTGTGTTACAATTTTAAAGACGTCTGTACTTAAACAAATTTAAACATTTTGGATAAAAAAGATAAGTATCCCCTTACAGGAAGCGTACTTATGTTTATCTTTTATAAATTACTACAAAAATCTTATAAAATATTATAGATTTGAACGTTTTTATACATTTATTCCAGACAGTAAAGTTTTTAAAATGAGTAACCTGGAAAAAAATATTGATAAAGAATTTAGATACAAGACTGAAAAGCTTGATTTAGATTCAGATGAATACAAGACTGCACAAGATTTTTATGACAAAACAATTGTCACTTCCAGAAGATATCCGACAAAATTTTCACAGATGGCTGAATTTAATGTCTACAAGATATTGGAAAGCAATCAACTGAAAAAATTAAAAGAAAAACGCAACAATTTAATGTTGTTTCATGGCACATATGAATTCGGGGTTAAAGGAATACTTATACACGGTTTTAAAAATTCTAAGGAAGGTTGGTTTGGAAAGGGAGTGTATATGACCGACTTCTCTGATACAGCTCTAGGTTATTCCGAGAATAGATCTGGGGGTGGTTGCAAATATGTGTTTGTTAACGAAGTTCTTGAATCAGAAAGTCTGCAAACATTCAACCACGGTAGCATTCGTAATATGCACACTCATGACACTAAACCCGAGAACCCATTTGAAAGACATGTTTTTGAAGAAAGCAGGCAAGTGACTAAAGCAGATTACAAAGAAGATGATAAAGGGAGGAGGTACAGAAACGTTTCAGTAAGTGTTGCAAGTGATGAATATGTAGCTGATGAAAGTCTTGTAGTTCCAAGATACTTAATTGTGATTGGTTCAACACCGGATTTTTTACTTGAAAAAAAATGTCGAAACTTGACGTGACCAAAGTTAATTTGATTTTATTAAACCTTGAACAAAAACTAAATAAAGTTGAGTCTTTGAACCTTTACTGTGAACTAATTGAAGAAACTTTTAAGCTTGATTCAGAATTAGTTAAAGACGAATTTACTAATCTTTACAATGAAACAATTGAAAATGAATCTTGGTACGTTAAATACAAACAGCTTGAAACAGAAGTTCTTCACAACTTTCAAAAGAAAATTAAATTTGAAGCTTGGAACCTGGAACATAGGAACTTTGGAAATGACGATAATTATTGTCAATATTTGATCTTGCGCTTAATTAAATTGATGAAATTAGTAAAAAAATAACCGTTTTTATTGCACTAAAGCAAATGTAGTTTTCTATTAGTAAATATTTTAAAAGCGTTTCGATTCGTAGGTTTTTAATAAACTTTATTAATATCAGCTAATGTTTGTAATTTTTAGTTAAGTTTTTTTGTAATATACTTGTGGTTTTTAATTTTAGTTATTAACTTTTTAAACATTCATTTTTAAAAATTAAAAGAATGCTGTTCATTTACAGTTGATTAATTTTATATATAAATTTCAATTTTAGTTTTTATAAACAAATGTATACTAAACTAGAAGTATACCGTAGCTTAATTAATATTTGAGACTAAAAGTTTTTTGCACAAGTGTTTGTTAATATTTTAAAGATTTTTATTATAAAATTAACATTTTATCTAGCAAATATTAACGGCGACTGTTAAAAAATAACAACGTTAAATTATACACGACAGCTAAAGTTTGCAATCGTTAAGTAAACAACTAAATAAAAGTGTTTAATGGTTGTTCAAAACTATATACGATTTTGTTAATAGCTTTTTCTTTTGGTATGTTTAATGCAAACCATATTACCTTAAAATTTAAATTAATTTACATGCACTTAGTAGACAAGAAACAAAACAATAATGTAGTAAGTAGTTATGATATGTTAGTTTCGAATAATACGTTAGTTATACTGATAACCAGCAAAATGAAGCCTTATTCGCAAAATAACTTAAGTTTTTAGTAGACTTTTACAAAATAAATATTTTCCAAGATTCAATTGTCTTAATTAGGAACCTGTCAACCAAAATGAACCCTTATTCGCAAACCAACTTTAGTTTTTAGACTTTTACTAAATAAACATTTTCCAAGATTCAATTGTCTTAAGTAGGAACCTGACAACCAAAGTTGTTACTCAAGTTTACGCGGACCTGGCAATTAAATGACTTAACGCGCTAATAACAATATCGTTTACAGCTACTTAAGCTAATGTTTAGAATTAACTTAAATAAATAGTTGATTAAAGATTTGTTAGATAGTTTTTAAATTTGTTATAACTGTTAAGTTTAAAGTAATATTGACATAATGCTAACTAATTATTATTTTATTCTTAGGAATATTTAAATTTTAGTAGACTTTATTTACTTTTGAAAGTATACTTTATTATTGTATGTATATAAGTGCAACATTAAATAAATGCCTTTTATACCTTTAAAAGGCTAACAACTTATTAAACGATGCTACTTTAAGACAATATTCATTCATTAAGTTATAAGTTTATTAATAACTAGTAAGATAAGTTGTAATTTTTAACTTTGATAAACGTAAAGTAAATATATTATTATTACTATTTAATGCAAATTAAGGTAGATTTTTACAAGGTTTTGATAGTCATAAACAACTAGAAAACTTCCTCATTTTAAAGATAGAATCTAAACAGTTTATTGGAAAGATAACAAAATACTTAATAGTATTTTAGTATAAAAAGTGAATAAATAAATAGAATTAAAATCAGATAATTTGATTGTTACGTCATTTCAACAAGTGAGAACATGTAAAAGCCTTTAAGTAAAAAAAATAATTAAGTGAGTAATAAAATAGACAGTTAACTAATTTACTATCATTACAATATGATGTGTATTTAATAACCAGAAAAACTTAAAGCTTTAAACCCAAGAATAACTATAACTGTAAGAAACAAAAACAAATTCTTCCATACTACTAACTTAAACACTGATATAGATGTCTATATTGTACTTACAATGGTGTTATAGAGCTAAGGCTTGTTTAAACATAAACAAGTAGTATAAGTTGCTAGGATTTAATTGTAATTAAACTAAAATAGTGACATAATTAACCTTTAGTCTTCGCGAATTTTTTTATAAATAGCTGTGGTATAATTGATAGACAGTTATTTTAGTTAGTAGCTCTTGTCTTATCATTGCTACTTATATGACATATTTTGTACTAAAATATAATATATAAAGTCGATTACAAAAGAATAATTCTAATTAAAATAACTTTTCAAAACTGTTGAATCGTTGAAACATTTTTCTTGTTGTCAATTAAATCCATATAATGGCTTATGAAATTTAAGTAAAACAAATAACACGTAGTAAGTCTAATTGCAACAAAAGTAAAAAAGTGACATGAACAACTTTTAACTGACTTTCATAAACAAACAGCCTGCAAGATAGTTGAATACTAAACTAAGAACTTATCATGTTAGTTATGAGACATAGTACCATAAAATTAAATTTAAAATGCTTCCTTAGTTTTTATAAAACAACTTAAAGCTTTTATAAAACAAATATTAAGCCAAAATAAATAAATTTTCAAATAAGTATATTTTTTTACATATATTTCATAAAGGAATTTAAAACATCTTAAATCTTTTTCCAAGTCTTATATCACTCAACTCTATCATTTTATTCTTGCCAACGCAGTTAGCTTTCTCAGTTGATTTATGAACTAATTTCCCCTCATAATTAATATAAAACTTGTTGCTATTATTCTTAATTGAGTTTACACTATATTTCATCATCTTAAGCACATTATCTTCTAGTACTAATATTTTACAACTTCTTTGAAAACCAAGCATAAAGTATCCATCAAAAAACATGATTTTTGTCCATTCAAACGGCTTGGGCTTCTCTCTAAGAGTGCGATGTAAAAAAATCTTTAGTTGATTTAAATTGTATAGTTACATATCCTTTTACTACATTCTTTGAACTTTCAATTTCGCAGGAACTGACTTTTGTTATTTGAAGTAGAAATGCAAAATATACAACAAAAATAAAACTTTTTGAAATTTTATTCAAGAACATGTTTCTGTGCAACAGAGTATTTTTTAACTTTATTTAAATACCTGTTTTAAAAAAAATTTAATGTTAGTTCATTTTATATTTAACAATTATGCCTTTTAATAAATACTTAATTTGTTTGAAAATTTATAAATAAATTAAGTTTTTGTAGTTAAACTTTATAAATGAATTGTTTTTATTTTTAAAAGCTTTTTGATATGAAAATCATATATCGACAAATAAGTTCGTAAAAACGCTATAAAATTGTAAAAAAAACTGTAAAAGTTTTCTAAGTAAGTTTTTTTTAACAAATTAAAATGAGATTAGTAGACTTATTTTATAAATGTAGAAATAATATTTATTAGTATCATTTAAATAATAATAGTGTAATAAGTTTTAATTAATATATGGAGTATGTTTTTACTAACTTCATAAATCTTAAACAAAAAGTTATAATATGATATTAATATTAATTATGTTTAAGACTGTTAATACCAACTATCGAAAAAAAAATCATATTCTTTAAATTTTTAGGTACAATGATTTATTTTAAGTTCTATTTTTTATTTTGAATCTAAACATTTTTTCAACACAATAAGAATACTGGATTTTGAAATCTGTTACTATTATGAAATCTATTATTTTTACACTCCGTCGTTTTACCCAATTTTTTCAATCGGTTTGAGTTATTTATTAATAAATTAAAGCTATATTATGTTCGGTATACTTTCAGTTGTAAGTAAACTACAATCTGTTGAAACTTGTCTAATTTTATAACGTTTTACTTTTGTAAGTTTCAGTTATATTACATTAATATATACATTATATTAAAAAAGATTTTAAAAACTCTGAAAACAAAAAACGAAGTCTAACTAACTTTACGTGATATGAATAATTTGATACGTTTACCTAATGTAGCAAATATATTTATAATGTTGGTAATCTATTTTGAATAGAGTTAAAATATGTTTTGATGTTTATTATGTACCATGAATGAATAGTCTTGCAAAAAATAAAAAAAGTCTATCTAAAAAGTGTTAAAAAATTATTATTAAAATTCCTTGTCAATTACTTTGCTCATTAAACAAAATCAAAACTTAATATTTTATTAACTACTTTTAAAAATAATTTATATCAAATTACTTTTTTGTAATACTAACATAAATTTTAAATGAATTTTTTTTTACATAACATTTATACTTTTAGCAACTAAGAAGACTTTGTTATTTAATATAATAAATAAAAAATAAATTTATTTTACTTTAAATAACTTGATTTTTTTTCTAATAAACAGTTATGTCTTACTATCTACTTCAAAACCCTTTTGAATAATGTATTTTTCATTGATGCAGTTATATAAAAAAACATTTAATGAAAAAAACATAAAAATATTTTCAAAGAGTCGATAATATCATATTTATAGAAAGTTAAATATTAGTCATACTCACGCTTTGCGATCATCAGAAAAAACTATTTTTTTCTAATGCATTAACGTGTTATTACAAATATAAAGTAAAATTTTTATAAAGATTGTCGAGGTTTTAAAAATAGAGTCTCAAATACTTTAGTATAACGTATTACCTTTAAAACTGAATTTTTTTTATTATACCAAAGTTAAAATTTTATTTTAATTTCATAAATCTTTTAGAAAATATCAGTGCATTTACTAATTTATATAAACTTTAATCAAAAAATGAATTTTCAGTCTAAATCAAAATAAGTGTAAACTTTTTTTTCCTTAAAGTAACTTATTAAACCTAAATTTTTCATGATAATTCATACTAGTTGTTTAAACATCACAGTAGTAGCTTTACTTTATAACTCAAAATAAAAAAGCTTCATTTGACTATACAGTTGACGATAGTATCTAACTTTAGTTTTTAACACTTATTATTAAAAATTAAATAAATTATAATGTTAATTACTTAATGGAAATTATTGAACTTTTTTATATTTAATGTGTAAACAACTTTTTATTTTTAACAGTATAAGATTAAAAAATAATGTCTAAAAACAGCTAAAATATCAACGTCTACTATTATTTAAGTTTAGTCTATACATAATTACTTTATTCACGTTTTTGTTTTTATTTAGATGTAGTATAAAGTGTTCAAAATTTTATCTACGAAATTGAATTAATCTTTTGAATACAAGCGGAAACAAAATACACGCTACAAACCTGCTTAATTAGATATTCGTCTTGAAAGATAAACGTTTAAATTACAGCATAAAGTTGGATATCATAGGTATAAAAAAACATACTAAAGAGTTTATATTAAAAAAACAGTTGCAAATCAAGTATGTTGGAAAAAAAAAGACTTTAAAAACAGATAATTCTAATAATCTATTTAAGAAACAATAGACAAAATTTATAAACACAAAACCAAAAAAAAAAATTTTTTAATCAAAAAAAAAAGTGTTAAATCTAATACAAAGCTGTACAGTAAATACTGGCATATTTTATTATAACAAGTTTATTAATTTCTTCTGAAGCTTTTTGTTAAATTTTTAAATACAATTAGATATCATACTTTTTCAAAATTAATTAAGTTTTGTGTTAAAGAGTAAGTTTATTTTGTTGCTAACTGCTTAATAAATCATAAAACGTTTTTCGTAAACGACCATTTTAGTTTAATGATGTTAATAGTTCTGAGGATCACTTAGAATTTTATATTTAAAATGTTTAACAATTGTAGCCTGTTGTAATTATATTTTACAATAAATTTAGCACTAATAAACTTCATTATTTTACTTATACTAGGCTAGCATGAATTCGTTAATACAGTTTTTTTTTTAACTAATATCTGTACACAATATATCAGTATATAATTAAACTACCAAAGGTATCATAAATAAAACTATTGATCATATAAGTGATTTTTTTTACTAAAAATTTTCTTAAATTAGTTGATTTTTAAATTCAGTTCATATCTAATTACAGAAAAATTAAAAATATTCAATAATATAAAAACATATGACACTTTTATAAAAAAAGTAAAGTTATAGATATTTATAAATTTAATATTTTTATCGTTTAAATACTTTATATTAATTTAAGTTTCTAAATGTGGCAGTCAGAAATATACACAGACTTAATACAAATTATATCTATTTAAATTATCAGAATGTGTGTTATGACTCACTAGTAAAACTTTTTAAACCGTAAAAAATAATCGCCAAAAACGGTTAGCTTTAGTGACGTAAAGTAAATATGAAAGTGTTCAAAAATATTAAAAGTAAATCTACTGAATTATTATTCATAAATTTTATGTAAGTTTAGATATTTATGTTCTAAAACACTTTAAAGGTTTAAACCAAAAAAAGGTTTGTTAGTATAAAGTCTACAGCTTTTGTGCGTTTTAATTTTTTTTTGCAGTTTTTTGCTCGAAAGTAAGTTAGTATATAAAAGTAGGTGAAATTAATAATTTTATATGAACATTATAAAACCGTATTTTGCAAACTGGTGTCAAAAAAAAAGTGTGAATTAATTGTTTATACAGTTTAAACAACTTATACTGATTGTTTAACTACTAGAACAGTATAAAAAATATTGGTGAAAGCTTTTAATAAAATGTAGTACTATTTGAAGTTACATCAGTTTATAATTATTATTTTTACAAATATAGTTTAAGAAAATTATATAAGGTCGTTAAAATCAAAAAAGATGTTCGTCGGACTATATTTAGCTGCATAAAGTAATAAACAAATGTTATAATTGATGTGATATTTCAGCTCAAAACTATGCCTAATAATCTTTTTAATACCAAACCATAACTTAAAAATTTTAATCTTAACATGGATTTTTTATACTAAAAACTAAAACGTTTATCGCCAATTTATATTAGTTTTATAAAATAATTATATAAAAAAGAAAGTATAAATTATCCAAGATAATAATTAATATTGAAAAGTCTTTTTTTAAATGATTTATCTTTTTCATAAGTAAAGTTTATCGCTTTTTGTAAATACCCTTTGAGTAGACACTTAATACAACAATAAGTAGTTATTTATTATCCTGAAATGAAATTGCACATTTTAAATTGTATAAATTTTGACATTTAATTTTTCATAAAAGGGTTGATTATGCCAATTCGATCATCAGACCACAAGTTTCGGTAGACTGAGACCGGTTTCGTCCTTGTGGTCTCAGTCTACCGAAACTTGTGGTCTGATGATCGAATTGGCATGATCAACCCTTTTGTTAAATTTGAGCTTGTCTCACGGCAAACGAAAGCCCGGACTTGTTCTGCAGACTTTCGCCGATTTTGTTTAATTTTTTATAAGTAAAGTTAATGGCTTTTTTGTAGATACCCTTGGTTTAGATATTTAATACAGCAATCCATAGTCATTTATTATCTTGAAATGAAATTACATATTTTAAATGTTACAAAATATGAAATTTAACAACAAGATTGTATCATGTAGTAAATAGAAAAGTACTTCAATAATTCTAAATATTTAAAAGATTTCATTAAAAATGCGTAATATTTTTTTCAATTATCTTTGAAATGTTTTCCAGAATATTAAAAACAGTTTATAACAGAATTTCTAAGTAAAAAGTAAGAAATTTAATAAACATTGGA
Source organism: Thalia democratica (assembly GCF_965202585.1). Lineage (NCBI taxonomy): Eukaryota > Metazoa > Chordata > Thaliacea > Salpida > Salpidae > Thalia > Thalia democratica. The sequence goes on along the minus strand of NW_028139959.1, from coordinate 28,149 downwards.
AACGAGCACACCGTCTCGTTATAAATAGAATCAAAGGGACATTTAATTTTTATGACAATAATGTCAATTTTTTATATTTAATATAAACAATTTTTGAAAACTACGTGTTGTGTTAATAAAAGTGACGTCAGCAATGTTTAAAAAGATTTTAAATTTTTTGTCGCATTAGGTTTAAAAAAAATTTTCTTTTCGTCGCATGCTGTATGTAACTTTAATTTTTATTGGAAAACTTTGTCAAAAATTTTGTTTATGTACAACAAAATTACTTGTCTGTCCAATAGTTAGTTACTAAAAATGTCAACAAGAAAACTTTTAAATTTATTAGATTAAGTTCATAAACAAAAATAAAAATGCAGTAAGCTTACTTTTAAACACTTTTAATCTATCAAAATCACTGTGTACTTTGTTCAAGATATTTTTAAATACAAATTAAGCTTTGATGGTTTCTACTTGATTGTTAAGATAAAACCGAATTTAAATTTTAGTTGTCCTTTTAAAAATAGAAGCGAAATCATGAAAAGCGGTTTAAATAATTTTTATTATACAGATTTTTCGTATTTTACTATACATCATGCAATTTTTTTGCTTAAATATAAGCTATTTTGTAATTGTAAGTGAAGTAAATAATATGCAAAACTATTTTACTAGTCTTTTAAACAAAAAAAGGAGTAAAATTAAATTTAATACAGCATACTAACATATATTTAGCATTCGGTTCAGCATATAAAACGATTTAAATTTGAAAGTTTTTGATGAATTAACGAAAAAATAAGTTTTTCTTCATAGTATAAGACAATTAAAAGAGTATATTTATTAACTTCTTAATTACCATTATAAAACATGTAAGGACTTTTGATTACTATTTAAATATTTATCACTTAAAAATTAAAAAAGTTTAGGAGATTTTTTTTAAATTTATTAGAGTAAGTTTTTATACAAAAGTGAGATTTTAGTAAGTTTGTTTTAAAATACTTTTTTTTAATCATTACAAGCATATATTTCGTTAAATTTATTTCTAAGCATAGAAAAACACAAGCTTTGACAGTTTCTGCTTGATTTTTTATAATGCGACAAAACTCAAACTTTATAATAGTCGATATAATTTAATTAAAAAAGTAGATTTATGAGTGTTAAAACTCATTTTTAAAATGCCTGTGGTATTTGAAAACATCAATATTAAAGTTAATTTTAAATTGTATTCGTTTATATATTTTCGTGTCAAGTAGAATACTGCACTTTAACTTATTATGTCACTTGAATGTTTTATACTAAAATTATTTGAAGTATAACTTCTATTTACAAATAAACTTATTTTAAAATAATGAACTTCAAGCAAAAATATTTTGTTTAAAATTATTAAAAATAGCATCTAAAACATTTTTTTGACAGTTGCATCAACTAGTTTTCATAATTTATTTAATATGACAAAAATGAAAGGTTAGTTTAAAGATTAAGCAGAATATATTTTGCCAGCTAACAAAATAGTTAGTAATTTGAAATCAAAAACACTATATCACGAAATTAAGTTTGCATAAATTAAATTCAGTTTTTAATGCTAAAGATTTTTAACGTTAAGAAAAAGTTTGTCTTTGTATTAAATAAAAAATTATTTCAACAACTCTAAGTATGTATTAATTTCTTTAATAATTCTTTCTTTAATTGCTAACATTTAGTAACCTACGTTGAAAAATATTTCAGTAAAAAGTAATTCTAAATTTTATCAAATCAAACATTTATTGAAAACGAGCACACCGTCTCGTTATAAATTGAAAAAAACAGCATGAAGGACTATTATGGAAAATGTGCAAATCTTATTTACTTATGTATTATTTTATGAAACTACGTATTGTGTGATTTGAAGTGACGTCAGCAAGATTTTAAAAATTCAATTCATTTTTTTGTCGCATTTTGGTTTTTAGATTTTTTTTCGCTTATTGTATGTAATTTTTTTAAAGAAGCATCAACCTTATTAAAAAATTTTAATTATAAACAAAATTTTCGTATTGGGTAGGATATGATCGGATAGGAAACTTTTGTAACTCTATGTAAATTTTATCAAAATACTATATAAATAAACAAAATTTTCTAATTGCGTTATATATAATCGGATTATTCTTAATGGAGTTAAAAGTGATCGAATTAGAAGTGATCGGGATAGAAAGATAAAAATGATCGGCACCCGGAAAAAGGATAACTTGATATTATTATGTTTAATCATTATGTTAGTTTAAAGAAAAAAAAAATATAGCCAGAAAAATTATCTGAGTGTGGTTTTGAAATCTACCTGTACAACTTCAGCAAACTTAATTCAACAACTTTTTATTATAAAAGTTGCTCGTTTTTTTAATTTATACGTGTTCGGAAAACTACAACACATTCCGTTTTTAAATAAGTAAGCTGGTTACAAAAATAATAGTTTAAATAAAAAGTTTTTAATAATAATAAAAAAAATAGTTTAAATGTTGTTGTTTTGCATTTTGATTTATTAAGAGTATATTCAATAAAACACTGAATATAAAAATATAGTATTTTTAATTAAAAATAAACATGATTCAACATTTTTTATAGTTAAAATTAATTCTATAACTGCTCTGAACTTTTTGATGTAAACACTCATAAGTATTTTCTATGTAAACATTTCTAATTTAAAACTAAACGACAAATAATTTAAAATAAATGAAAAATTTCACCCTTAATCAAAGTATTTTTGTTTAGATTACTATGATTGTTAAATGATTTATTATTTCTATTTTTTTCTATTTTTGTTAATTGTTTAGATTGATATGATTGTTTACAGTTTGTATAAATATGTACGCAGATAAATACTGTTCTAATTCTGAAATTGTACGCAAACTTAATTAAATATTTTTGTTTTTATATTTAAGTCATTATTTTCTTTAATTTTTATAATATTTTTTACAACTACTTATTACAATAGTTATTATCGTCTGATTTTTCATTTCAAAAAAGTTATTTTTAATGCTAAACAATTTTGACAGTTGTAAATTGTATTTATTTAAAAGTGAAAAATATATTTTAATACTTAACATTTAATTAAAAAAGCTGCCATAAAAGTTCCTAACTTCATAGTAACTTGTGTTTGAAATTTTTAAGTTGATAAAAAAGGTGTGTAAACTTCGAACAAATAAACTTTGTTTCAGTTACTTTTACTGCATTTAAGTTTTATAAATTATACTTAACCTTATTTTATTATATTTCAAGTTTTTTTCTGAATTTGAAAAATTTAAAATAAAATATATCCATGTGCACGAAAATTACAGTTAATTAGGTACAATACTCAGTTATTGAAAGTTTAAAAGTGAAAAAAAACATTGAACAAATCGTTATACGAAACGGAAGTTTAAATAAAAATTATATTAAAATGCTTTTATTTAAACATTACAGGATTGTTTTTAGTTTAAACTACTTATAAGATAAAATCATCTTAAGCTTATAAAGATTTTGTTTGATACTTTATAATGTGACATAATTTAAATCTTTTCAATCTACTGAAAAACGTTTCATCATTCTTTTTAATTTTTTAACAATCATCGTCTAATACATTGTTTTTAAAAACATTTTTTAATGCTAACAGTTTTTCACATTCGACAATAAAAGTGTTTTTTAATAGCAGATAAATACGTTTAATTTTATAGTTTTAAATTTTTATTTTATTTTTCTTAATCCCAAGTTATAACTGGCTAACCTTTAGTAATTTACGTTTATAACTAGTTAAGTAGATAAAACAAAGTGCTCAAATTCAAAGTAGTATACTCTGTTTAAAAATAATTTTGAAATAAGAAAAATAATCTATTTACTTAAGACATATCAACTTTTTTAAAAAACTAATATCAATTATATTATTTCGACAAACACACAGTATATAATTAGAAAAAACAGAATAATAAATAAGTTATATTAATAAGATTTATTTTTACTTATAAACTATTTTATAAAACTACGTGATGTGGTATGCGAAATAAGGTTAAAATAAATTAATTTTTGTTATTACAAATAGATCAAAACTGAATTCAACTATAGTAATTAGAGCAATGATTTAAAATTTTATTAATTATACGGATTATTTAAAAAAATTATAAATTGTATTATACGACTTGACGTCAGCTCTGTTTGATAAATATTAATTTTATAAATTGTTTTTGTCGCATTTGAACTTAAATGGTTTTTTGTGCACTTAAGTTTATTAATTATTGAAATAACCTAATAAAAAGTCTGTAGTTGAGTAAACAAATTACTTGTCAATATTAAGTTCAGAAAGTTTTGAAGAGATATTTTAACTTCATTACAGTAAGTTTTTACATAAAATTGAGATTATAGTAAGTTTATTTAAAACTTTTATTTTAATTATTACAAGCATATACTTTATTAAATTTAATTTCAGAAGTAGAAGAATACAAGCTTTGACAGTTTCTTTGACGTCTTGTAAAAACTTATACAAAATGAAATTAAGATGAATATTTAAACTTAAATCACTTTCTAAAGAGCCTATTTGAGAGCTTTTACAAAGTTCATTAGGAAAATGTGATTTTAAAAATTCGAGAAAATATGATTCATAAGGACAAAAAAAAGTTTTTGATCTATAGTTGGTTTAATTGAAAATAAATAGCACTTTAGTAAACAAATATGCAAAAGTTATGAAAAAAAAACAAATAAAAAATATGACGTTATTATTGAATATTGTACAGTACAAATATAATAGTTGTTTGTTTATGTAGAAGATCAATTTGTGCACTAAATATTTGTATGGTACAATATTTAATAGTTACCATTGACCATTGTAAAACAGGTTAAGTTATAATTCTTAAAATCTTTATTTAGAATTCTATTAAAAAACCTTAATGAAACTATTTGTTTAAAAACTTAATATTTAAATTGAGAACTCAATAAAAAATAATTAAGAGATTCTTCATAGTTGTAAACGAAATACAAGTAAAACTATATTGAAGCATTTGGAAGCACACTTGGAAGCTTTAAGTCACATAATGAGATTTTATGAACAAATTATTATGTTAAAATTGAATAGATTAACAAATTACTAAGTAACTACTGATGATTTCGAACCTGCACAAGTTGGCCTGCAGTTTTTAAATAAAAAATTCAATTTTGCTAAATTAAGTTTATCGGTTTATGTATTCCAATTTAGTGATAGTTATTTCAAGAGATTAATTAGAAATGATATTTTGATACATAACAATTGCTCGTCTACACAGTTTTGTTTTTAATGTGTTTACTGTAACTAATTGTGAATAATTAGTTTAAGCGTTGAATTACTTATATTTACATTTCTAAAAATCATAATTCAAATATCGCTGAAACAATTTACTATCTATATCTAACTATTATTGTAGTTATAGTGTTTTATTTTATTATCAAATTTAGATTCTACAAACTTAAATTTTGATCAGTAACCAGATTTAGCCAGATATGTATTTTAGGCCGGACTTGTTAAAAAAAGAAGTCTTAGAGAACAATACAGTTTTGAATTGCTTTATTTAACTACTTAATAAATACTGTGTAATAACAAAACTATAGGATTTTCCTAGGATTATTTGGATAGTGGTTTTCCAGGTGTGAAGCCATGTAAGCGAAAAAATAAATAGGTGCACGAAAATTTTAGGGTGCATCTAATTCATGGTGACGAAATTCACTAAGAAACATGCACTACGTTTTCTTGAGGTTATGATAAAGAGCAGAAATAAAAGGTTTTAATCGATTTTCAAGGAATGTTTCAAATTTCACTAGATATTACGGGGTATCTTTAAAAATACTTCCAATAATTTTGAGAGCTTTTGATCTTTTAAACTTTTGTTGTTCTAGCTAAGGGTACAAAGACTTGAATTTCTATGAGGACCACTGGTCTAACATAAAACGAAATAGAATAAATTTTGCTTTTAACAAATTATTAAATAACGTTTAAAGCTGTATCCTTTGAATTATCTGGTTAGAAATAACTGGTTATAAGTGGTGATATACCTGTAACTAGTTATTTGACAGTACTAATATTGTATGATAACTACTAAAACTGTTTCATTAAATCAAATAAAAAATTATATGTAGCAGTGGCGACGCCTAAAATTTTTGTTAAGGGGTGCTGGAAATTAAAAGTTTTAAAAAAAACTTTTTATTTGACAATTTTTAGTACTCATATAGTAAGATATTAGTATAACTAAAATAAATCTTTCGTAAACAAATTTTTTTTTTCTAAGTTAATAAAATTAACAGTTTTACAAACTACATTAGGGTTTTAAGTTTTTTAGGATCTACTGAAACACTCCCCTGGTGTGTAAAATTCATCTCAGACATCATATTACAATCCACAAAAAATTATAAAACACAAAAATATTAAGTGTGAGAACATTGTTGAAAAATAGAAAATAAAATAAAATACTATTTTTAACGTCATGATAAATTTACTGGGATTATAACTTTAGAGCTAATAAATAATCAAAGACAAGCAAATATGAAACATTGAAAAGTATCAAAAACACTATTTTATTATCAATGAATTTAGAATTAAAAACTGCCTTTATTTTTAACCAGTCAAAAGAACTTTAGTTTTAAAACTTGAATAATATATAAAAATAACTTAATATGAAAAGTTAAGGTTATAACTTGATGAAGAAATTTTTAAATAATAAGTTTCATTTTAAATATGAGTTGTTGAAATGCAAATATGTTTTTATTGAGTAAAAATAAGTCTTTACGAGTGTTAAAAAATAAATATATAATTGAAAACAACAAAATAAAGTTAAACAGAGCTTAAGATTGACTATAGTCTAATTAAAAAACTTATAGCTTAAACTTGCTTGTTAGCAAAAATATAAAATTTATGTTTTATAAATATAAAATAAGACATAAATGTTTTACTTCTCGGGAAAAAGTGTTTCGAAGGCCAGATTTGACAAAAATACTTTACATTGTTTTCTTAAACTTTTATCAAAAATTAAAAAGGTATTTTAAGGTTAAATGTGCAATAGAAAACTCATACAATAAGCACTATTGTGTACAAAAATGCAAGTTTAGAGCACTTTTAGATATATTTTAAGCAAAAATATTAATTACGTTTAGTTTGAACAGGATGTTTTCAATCTAAAATATACGTCTATGTATTGTTAGAGGTATACTATCAAAATCCTTCCGCGTTCAAAATCAACCCGATTTTTTTATTATTTATAAATTTGTTTTATATATTTTTTGCATAATTTGTTTTTTTTTCACTATTACTATTACCCCTTACCCTCGATTGATAAGCGGTTCTCGAAATTGATCAGTTGGATTTCTATCGAGTAGATTTTGAATGCGGGTGTATTTAGATCGTGTTGATTTTAAACGCAGGTTAGTTTTGAACATGTCCCATTGTAAGCAGTCTAGATCTGGATCTGCCATAATTTTCGAACCCTAATCTAGTACGATTAACTCAGGAATGCAAACAAATAATTTTTTGTACTTTTCATTCAATTTGATGTTAATTACACAAATAGTTATTCCTTTTAAGTTTGTTTACCTATCTTTTATATGGAAAATTACTTAATGGCTAAAAGAGCTATTTCATTAATAGTAAAAATATTAAGTCATAAATAAAAATATATGTTAACTATTTAGTATTTCTGACAAATAAACTATAAGAAATGTATTTTAACTACTCATTTAAAGCTATGGATGTAAAATTATACTTATTTAAAGGTGAACTATTTAATTTTAATTAATTAATTATTAATTTTCTGTTGCTGATATGCCTAAAAACAAGTTACTTTACCCAGTTTTTTAAAAATATTAACAAATAAACCAAACCTTAACTTGATTACTCGAAATGTATAGTTTTTTCATAGACAGTATGACTATATGTGGAAAAATTGAAAACATTAACAGACAAACAACTACTCAATTTTAAAAAATTTGAAAATACTTAAAAGTAATAGAATTAGTAGCCTTACACTTAATGTATTAAAACTAAAAAATATGTTTCCTATAAAAAATTTTAAATTTACAAAAATTCCTAAGTGAAATATGTTCACTAAACTTTAAGAATAACTAAGCTACATGTAACTATTTTAAACATAAAAAACCTTCTCATCTTATTTAAATAATTTATTAGCTCCTATTGTAATGTTTTTGTCACAAGACTTTAAAAGTTTCATATATTTAGAGATAAAAAACTCTTTTCTAAAGTGTTTTTAAGCTTGTTGTAAAAAGTTTATTTACAACTATGCAGTATTAGAGCGCTAAAAATCTATTTAATTATGAAAAAACGAATAAGATTAAAGGAAGTTTAATTAAAAAAAAAAAAAACAATCATGTTTAAATAAGTAAAAAAAAGGAAGTTGAGATTTTTAAGTTTGTTAACATTTTGTTTGAATATAAAACTAAAAGCTACAATTAAGTTAAAACTGCTATTAGTAGTAATGTTTGTAAAGTTTATATTGATAATAATAGTAGTTGTTAATATATCTTTCCATAAAGTCAAATTAGTAACATTGAACTTTTTATGATAAATAATAGTATTTCAAAAAAATAAATTAATATACATACTGGGCCTATTGTTAGTATTCCTGCTTAGGTAATTTTGAAAGCTTAACAATTTTTTTGTGAATTTTTAGTTTTTTTTAAATAAATATAAGAAGTTTAAATAAAAATAAATCTCAGCTTGAATAATTAATGTCCTCATAAAAAGTTTTACCTGGTATAATACGCATCAGTGAAACTCAATAAATATAAAACAACACAATTTATTTCGAATCAACTAGCCACAATTTTCATTCTGTCAATTCTATGTAAAACTCAAATGGGGTTAGGTTAAAGACACAATAAGGCATTCAATCAGACGAGACTTGAATTTTACTAATCTTATTTATCAATCAGTATGTTTATAAATATCAGTAGGAATTGATGGTAAAAACAGTAATAACCTTAAGTAGGATTGGTATATCGCAGATGTCGGCAGCCTTTTGTAACTTGCGGGCAAATTATCTCAGAAAAAATTGCTCGAGGGACGTAGTTTTTAAAAAATAACTATAGATATCAGTAAAACCATACTATATAAATCAAAAATGTAACAAAACAAGCAGTGAAATAGCACTTTAAAAGAGTATTTATTACACTAAAAGCCTTGTTGTAAGTTTCATTATAAAACCTTTCAATTTTCAATTTGTCTTAAAAAGTATGTTTTTAGCTAAACTGTACCTCGCGGGCCGCAGATTTTGGCATTGAGAGCCGCACTTGGCCTGCGGGCCGCAGTTTGCTGACCCCTGGTATTTCGTCAACCTTGAGATTCAATTCCTAAATTCAGTAAAGAAATTAAGACAAACAATTCAAAGTTCTTCACTTAAACAGCTTTAAGTAGATTTTTATTATTTAATATATTTTTTTACAGTATATCATCAACAAAACAATGTTATACTCCTACACTGGCATACACGAGTTATACATTGTTTTCTTGATAATGAATTGTAAAAATAATAATAGATAACTGATATAATCTATTCTAATGATAAAGTTGCTTCAGTGAAAAATTGTTTAAATCATTTTGATAGTTATGGTCTTACAATTACAATCGAAGTCCAAACAAAATTTAATAATTCTGGGGGTACATTGGTACACCATTTTTATTGCTGAAAAACAGTAAAAGCAATTATGTGCCAAGTATATCAGATAAAGCTCCTTTTTTTATAAAACTTAAAAATTGCAACCTAATAAAAATTAACTTCAAAATAAAAACCAATACTTTAAAGACTTTTCAAAAATCAATAACAAAAAAAATTTGGCAGATGCTTCACTTATTTTAGCATACATGAAACTAAAAATTTAAATCAATCAAAATTTTCTATGAATAGAAAGCTTAATAACCTGATAGAAAAAATTAAAGAAAAAACTTAGAAAAATGTTCCAAATAAAATTATCTAAATTTAAACTAAAGTTGAAATCAAAACCTTGGATAACTAAAGCAATATTTAAAACTGATAAAACAAAAATAATATTTACAAACTTAAAAGCAAAAATGATTTTAATAATCCAATCGAAATTCAAGGATATGAATATTAGAGAACCAAATTTACAAAAATTCAAACATTATAAAAAAAGGCCTACTTTAAGTAATGTTTTCAAAACTTAAAAAATAATAAAACAAAATCTTACTACTAGTTTAAAGTTTTCTAATTTATTTAAACCTTTATTTTAAACTTAATCAAAGAGAACCAAATTTACAAATATTCAAACATTATAAAAAAAGGCCTACTTTAAGTAATGTTTTCAAAACTTTAAAAATGATAAAACAAAATCTTACTACTAGTTTAAAGTTTTCTAATTTATTTCAACCTTTATTTTAAACTTAATCAAAGACCTCGCTTAAAGTTTTGATTCAGCAATACTAATTTTTAAACTTTATTAGTATTAATACTTAGTTGCAATAACAAGTTAGTTTAAACATTTTTCAAAGACCTTCTTTAAAAATTATTTTGATAACCACTTTTAATCTATTAAAAAAAAAATTGTCCAACTAAAGACCATCTTTTAACTCTTGCAACAATTGAATATTAATAAGTGATTATCTTAAAAACACATATATTTACTATTACAAAGAAATAACTAGATCACTTACTAATTAGTTAATTGTGTTATAAAGCTTACAATTAAAAAAAAGAGTCATTACCTTTAGTCATTTTAATTTAATTATTAAGTTATATAAATATTAACAATTGTTAATTTAAAAAATATTTACAGTGCACTTGAAAAATTTATTGCTAAGATACAAGCCTATCTTACAAATATTTTGAATAAAAGCTACTAAACTTAAAATTAATCATATTAAAATTTTTACTACCTAAATTTGTTTGTGTTTTTATTCAGAAAATTGTAAATATACTGATATATTTATATCAAAAAATTTAACATTTTATCAATATAGAATCTAAGTGTGTCTATATAAATTTCATAGCTAAATTATAGTTTAAACTAGTTACCACAATGAAAATTCGACCTTAAAAATGCTCAAATAAATAACAGTGTTAATCCAAATTTGTAAAGAATAACAATAAAACTTTCTTATTTTCAATTTTTTACATATTTTTTGTAAATGGTTTTTACAGAACCTTATAACAGATTTGCCATGAAAACCTGTAAATTGTTACATCGTTTTCAATAAAGACAGTAAATCTAATTATTTTATTTAAAGCTATGTAAAAAAAAAGTTTATACAATAATACCAACGAATTTGCAATAGATAGTTGGTATAAAAAGTATATATAGTAGTTTATATGTAAAAAAGGCAATTTTAAAAATTTAAGCTTCTTCTTAAATAAATGATGAATATTATATTAACTATTGATGATAAACAATACAAAATTATGAGAAAAATGAAGTAAAATAAATTCATTCTTAATTAAATAAACTAATTTTAATACGTCTTAAACTACTTTACAAGATTACTATAAATACTCTAAAATATACTTTAAAAAACTTTATGGGTAAGACAGTTTCAACGATAATTACAATGTAGCTTATGATTTTGATCAAATACTTCCAACTCAATATAATATGTTTGTAAAAGTTACAGGTTAGCAATATATCATATGAAGTGCTGAGGTGAATACATTAACAAAAATATGATTTAAATACATGTAAGTTACAATAAACTAATTTTAAACCTTTTTTTATTTCGTACTAACTTTACAATGTATAAACTCAACACGCTAAATAATACTTAATGTAAAAAGTTTAAAAATAGCTAACTTTTAAAATACAAATCGTCTCAAAAAACAAAAAGCGTGTTAGTTGATTTATAAAATAAACCATCAATTTACTCTTACTATTGTTTTTAATTTTAAATAATAAACTCTAAAGCACTTTTATTATATACAAAATCATTCTATGAGAAATTTTTTTTTTTAATATAAAAATTTTACTTGTGAGTCATGGCATGCTAAATTTGTCTAAATAAATTAAATACACTTTATCTTTATACATACTTAGGAATACTGTAAAAAAAAACTTAACAACATTTAACCCTATAAACAAAATTACGAACATTTTTAATAATTTAATGAAAAATAAAAAAACTTAAATTTATAAAGTTATTCTATTCTCAAAAACGTAATATATAATTTATAAGGAAGTTACAAAAATTTTTATGATTAACAGTCTCATTTAAATTACCCTTTTTAGTTTAAATGTATATTATATATTTTGTACACGGTTTTTCTTGAAAAAAACGTTTTAAATACTTTAAGCTATCCCATAATAAAATAAGTAATATAATATGTTTAGATAAAGTTGTTACTTCGATCAAGTAAAACAATTATTAGACTTAAATTTGTTAGCTTTTTCAAACATCGAAATTATAAGCATAAATTAAAAAATTTCACTTTATATAATAAAAATAAACTATTAAAACATTAAAAATATTTTTGACTAAGTCAGAAAATGTCATCATGTTAAAAATTTTCTAATAGATTTTTAAACATTTTTTAACGTGATGAAATTGTCTGACTTAATCAAAAATAAGTGTACTAACAACTACGTTTAGATATCGTCAACTAAATAGTAAATCGTAGCTCTTACATTTTGTTACTAATATAGTCTTATAAAGTTTACTCTCCGTGATTTTAAACAACTTTAAAGATTTCAATGAACTATGGGTTTTATGAACGAAATAAAAAAGGAACTAGTTTGTTTGCGTTTTCATTTAAACAAAACTACACATTTAAGTTTTATCTGTTTTAGTAAGTGTAGTTATAATTCTAAAACCTATTTAAAAGTCAAAACGTTTACATTTGTAGTACATTCGCCTGACAGTTTTAAGAAAACATTTTGAACTACTATGTTTGTGACTCTAATGTAAAAATATTTGACAATCTTTAGAAATAATTTAAAATTTAATATTCGTAGTAGACCTTAACGTTATACCAATAAACAGTTAATAGTTTTTGATTTACTTAAAGATTTAGTAGTTCGTGATATTTACAACTCAGTTGTAATGATATATTTTTGTCACCAAATATTTTGTATACAAGTCTGCACAATAAAAGTACTACTTAAAGTAAAAACAATGCAGATAACAAATTCTAAAACCTTTTGTCATAAAGCTTAAGTATCACTTTGGAAAAAAATTATTTACCTGTTTACTTAAACAGATAGTACAGGGATAGACTTTATTTAACGCAAAATGGATAATTCAATGACAATTAAATTTTTTAAAAATACTATTTTAAAACATACCTTACTAATACACAAAAGAAGTTAATAAACATTATATTTACAATCTTTAATTTCTAGATAACATTATTAAGATGATCAAACAAATCTTAAATAAAATTGATAACAACAAACTTCATCTTAATTACTTGTTCATAAATCCCCCGATAAAGGCTAAAATAAAATAGCCTTAATTGATATAAGACTTTGAAAACAATCACAACTTGGATAAGTTTTAAATACTTGTGATTTATACATGCATAATTAAAGAAATCATAAACTTTAGCTTCATGCTTATATTTATAATTACATTGTTTTCGTATAACACTAAAGTAAATTTTTTGTTGTTATTTTAATTTTGCTTTTTAGTAGGAAAAATAACAAAGTTTTACTTCAAAAAGTTATTTGTAAGTTAATCTATTTGTGCTACTTGTATTATGTTTATTAATAACATTATATATACTATCTTTATTTATTTTATCATCTAAGACTATTTTAATATCGATCTAAGACTAAGTCTAACATGGTATATTTAATCTGATAACAAGTTATTATTTTTTTCAAGTAGTTTTATATACCATTAAAAAGACTAAAAAGTAGTTAGAAATTTCACATCTAAATACATTTATTCAAATGATGATATGCTTTAAACAACTTGTATTCTATTTCCGTGTGTACAATCGTTTTATAGAACAGATTTGTATTATTAAACAGTGATATTATTTACAAAAAAAAAAAACATAAGTTTGAAATAAATCAAGCACTAAGTAATAATTAACAGCATTTATTATTCAGCTATTAGTGTTGTCTCATTTGCATTAACAGCATCGTTGTATCTTTTGCATTCATCATTTTCACAGCCAACGTTTTGACAGCTCTCACACATTTTGACATTACAATCTGAGGACTCTTCGTCAAAGGTTTCCTCGCCTAAAGACTTGTCCGAAATCTCATCAAAATTCTTTCCATCTGAACTCTCATCAGAACTCGTTTCATCTGAACTCTCATCTGCACTCATTTCATCTGAACTCTAATCATTACTCGTTTCATCTGAACTCTTATCAATACTCGTTTCATCTGAACTCTCTTCAGAACTCTTTTTATCTGAACTCTCATCAAAACTCGTTTCATCTGATCTCTCATCATTACTCCATTCATCAGAACTCTCATCATTACTAGTTTCATCTGAACTGTCATTATTACTCGTTTCATCTGAACTCTAATTATTACTCTTTTCATCTGAACTCTCGTCAGAACTCGTTTCATCTAAACTCTCATCAGAACTCTTTTCATCTGAACTCTCATCAGAACATGTTTCATCTGAACTTTCATCATTTCTCGTTTCATCAGAACTCTTACCATTACTCGTTTCGTCTGAACTCTCATCAGAACTTGTTTCATCTGAACTCTCATCATTAATCATTTCATTTGAACTCACATAATTACTCGTTTCATCTGAACTCTCCCCATTACTATTTTCATCTGAACTCTCATCATTACTCGTTTCATCTGAACTCTCATCATTACTCGTTCCATCTGAACTCTAATTATTACTCTTTTTATCTGAAGTATCATCATTACTCTTTTCATCTGAACTCTCATCATTACTCGTTTCATCTGAATTCTCACCAGACTCTTTTCATCTGAAATCTCATCATTACTCGTTTCATCTGAACTTTCATCATTACTCTTTTCATCTAAACTCTCGTCATTACTCGTTTCATCTGTACTCTCATCAGAACTTGTTTCGTCTGAACTCTTACCATTACTCTTTTCATCTGAACTCTCATTACTACTCGTTTCATCTGAACTCTCATCAGAACTCTTTTCATCTGAACTTTCATCATTCATCGTTTCATCTGAACACTCATCATTACTCGTTTCATCTGAACTCTCATCATTACTCGTATTATCTGAACTCTAATCATTACTCGTTTCGTCTGAACTCTTACCATTACTCGTTTCATCTGAACTCTCACCATAACTCTTTTCATCTGAACTCTCACCATTACTCGTTTCGTCTGAACTCTCATAATTACTCGTTTCATCTGAACTCTCATCATTACTCGTTTCGTATGAACTCTCATCAGAACTCTTTTTATCTGAACTCTTATCAGAACTCGTTTCATCTGAACTCTCATCAGACTCGTTTCGTCTGAACTTTCATCAGAACTCCTTCATCTGAACTTTCATCAGAACTCCTTTAATCTGAACTCTCATCATTACTCGTTTCATCTGAACTCTCATCATTACTCGTTTCATCTGAACTCTCATCAGAACTCTTTTCATCTGAACTCTCATCAGAACTCGTTTCATCTGAACTCTCATCAGAACTCGTTTCGTCTGAAATCTCATCAGAACTCCTTCATCTGAACTTTTATCAGAACTCCTTTAATCTGAACTCTCATCATTACTCGTTTCGTCTGAACTCTCATCATTACTCGTTTCGTCTGAACTCTCATCAAAACTCATTTCATCTAAACTCTCATCATTACTCGTTTCATCTAAACTCTTATCATTACTCGTTTCATCTGAACTCTCATCAGAACTCGTTTCATCTGAACTCTCATCAATACTCTTTTCATCTGAACTTTCATCATTACTAGTTTCATCTGAACTCTCATTATTACTCGTTTCGTCTGAACTCTTATCATTACTCTTTTCATCTGAACTCTCATCATTACTCGTTTCATTTGAACTTTCATCATTACTCGTTTCATCTAAACTCTCATCAGAACTCTTTTCATCTGAACTCTCATCATTACTCGTTTCATCTGAACTCTCATCATTACTCTTTTCATCAGAACTCTCATCATTATTCTTTTCATCTAAACTCTAACCATTACTCGTTTCATCTGAACTCTCATTATTACTCGTTTCATCTGAACTCTCATTAATACTCTTTTTATCTGAACTCTTATCATTACTCGTTTCATCTGAACTATCATCATTACTCGTTTCATCTGAACTCTTATCATTACTCGTTTCATCTGAACTCTCATCAGAACTCGTTTCATCTAAACTCTCATCAATACTCTTTTCATCTGAACTTTCATCATTACTAGTTTCATCTGAACTCTCATTATTACTCGTTTCGTCTGAACTCTTATCATTACTCTTTTCATCTGAACTCTCATCATTACTCGTTTCATTTGAACTTTCATCATTACTCGTTTCATCTAAACTCTCATCAGAACTCTTTTCATCTGAACTCTCATCATTACTCATTTCATCTGAACTCTCATCATTACTCTTTTCATCAGAACTCTCATCATTATTCTTTTCATCTAAACTCTAATCATTACTCGTTTCATCTGAACTCTCATTATTACTCGTTTCATCTGAACTCTCATTAATACTCTTTTTATCTGAACTCTTATCATTACTCGTTTCATCTGAAGTCTCATCAATACTCGTTTCATCTGAACTCTCAACAATGTTAGTTTAGTCTGATCTTTCATCATTACTAGTTTCATCTGAACTCTCATTATTACTCGTTTCATCTGAACTCTCATCATTACTCTTTTTATCTGAATTCTCACCATTACTCGTTTCATCTGAACTCTCATCAATACTCGTTTCATCTGAACTCTCAACATTACTAGTTTCGTCTAAACTCTCATCATTACTCGTTTCATCTGAACTTTCATCATTACTCGTTTCATCTGAACACTCATCATTACTCGTTTCATCTGAACTCTCATCATTACTCGTTTTATCTGAACTCTCACCAATACTCGTATTATCTGAACTCTCATCAGAACTCGTTTCGTCTGAACTCTTATCAGAACTCTTTTTATCTGAACTCTCATCATTACTCGTTACATCTGAACTCTCATCATTATTCTTTTCATCTAAACTCTCTCCATTACTCGTTTCATCTGAACTCTCATCAAAACTCGTTTCATCTGAACTCTCATCATTACTCTTTTCATATTAACTCTCATCAGAACTCGTTCCATCTGAATTCTAACCATCACTCTTTCCATCAGAACTCTCATCATTACTCGTTTCATCTGAACTCTCATCATTACTCGTTTCATCTAAACTCTCATCAGAACTCGTCTCATCTAAACTCTCATCAGAACTCGTTTCGTCTGAACTCTCATCAGAACTCCTTCATCTGAACTTTCATCAGAACTCCTTTAATCTGAACTCTCATCATTACTCGTTTCATCTGAACTATCATCATTACTCGTTTCGTCTGATCTTTCATCATTACTAGTTTCATCTGAACTCTCATTATTACTCGTTTCATCTGAACTATCATCATTACTCGTTTCATCTGTACTCTCATCAGAACTCGTTTTGTCTGAACTCTTACCATTACTCTTTTCATCTGAACTCTCATTACTACTTGTTTCATCTGAACTCTCATCAGAACTCATTTCATCTGAACTTTCATCATTACTCTTTTCATCTAAACTCTCATCATTACTCGTTTCATTTGTACTCTCATCAGAACTCGTTTTGTCTGAACTCTTACCATTACTCTTTTCATCTGAACTCTCATTACTACTTGTTTCATCCTAACTCTCATCAAAACTCGTTTCATCTGAACTCTCATCATTACTCTTTTCATATTAACTCTCATCAGAACTCGTTCCATCTGAATTCTAACCATCACTCTTTCCATCAGAACTCTCATCATTACTCGTTTCATCTGAACTCTCATCATTACTCGTTTCATCTAAACTCTCATCAGAACTCGTCTCATCTAAACTCTCATCAGAACTCGTTTCGTCTGAACTCTCATCAGAACTCCTTCATCTGAACTTTCATCAGAACTCCTTTAATCTGAACTCTCATCATTACTCGTTTCATCTGAACTATCATCATTACTCGTTTCGTCTGATCTTTCATCATTACTAGTTTCATCTGAACTCTCATTATTACTCGTTTCATCTGAACTATCATCATTACTCGTTTCATCTGTACTCTCATCAGAACTCGTTTTGTCTGAACTCTTACCATTACTCTTTTCATCTGAACTCTCATTACTACTTGTTTCATCTGAACTCTCATCAGAACTCATTTCATCTGAACTTTCATCATTACTCGTTTCATCTGAACACGCATCATTACTCGTTTCATCTGAACTCTCATCATTACTCGTTTCATCTGAACTCTCACCAATACTAGTATTATCTGAACTCTCATCAGAACTCGTTTCGTCTGAACTCTTATCAGAATTCTTTTTGTCTGAACTCTCATCATTACTCTTTTCATCTAAACTCTCATCATTACTCGTTTCATTTGTACTCTCATCAGAACTCGTTTTGTCTGAACTCTTACCATTACTCTTTTCATCTGAACTCTCATTACTACTTGTTTCATCCTAACTCTCATCAGAACTCATTTCATCTGAACTTTCATCATTACTCGTTTCATCTGAACACGCATCATTACTCGTTTCATCTGAACTCTCATCATTACTCGTTTCATCTGAACTCTCACCAATACTCGTATTATCTGAACTCTCATCAGAACTCGTTTCGTCTGAACTCTTATCAGAATTCTTTTTATCTGAACTCTCATCATTACTCGTTTTATCTGAACTTTCATCATTATTCGTTTCATCTGAACTCTCTCCATTACTCGTTTCGTCTGAACTCTCATCAAAACTTATTTCATCTGAATTCTCACCATTACTCGTTTCATCTGAACTCTCATCATTACTCGTTTCATCTGAACTCTCATCATTACTCTTTTCATCTAAACTCTCATCATTACTCGTTTCGTTTGAACTCTCATCATTACTCGTTTCATCTGAACTCTCATCAAAACTCATTTCATCTGAACTCTCTCCATTACTCGTTTCATCTGAACTCTCATCAAAACTCATTTCATCTGAATTCTCATCATTACTCGTTTCGTCTGAACTCTTACCATTACTCGTTTCATCTGAACTCTTACCATTACTCGTTTCGTCTGAACTCACTACTCGTTTCATCTGAACTCTCATCATTACTCGTTTCATCTGAACTCTCATCAGAACTCTTTTCATCTGAACTCTCATCAGAACTCGTTTCATCTGAACTCTCATCAGAACTCGTTTTGTCTGAACTCTCATCAGAACTCCTTCATCTGAACTTTCATCAAAACTCCTTTAATCTGAACTTTTATCATTTCTTGTTATATCTGAACTCTCATCATTACTCGTTTCATCTGAACTTTCATCAGAACTCTTTTCATCTGAACTCTCATCAGAACTTAATAATTAAACTAATTAATTACTAATTAATTGATGTAGTTAATTTAACTTCAAAGTATAAACATTGCATAATTACAACAGTAAGTTAAGTAAACAGTTGACTGTTACTTTTAAACTATTAATGTTTTTAAACTAAAGAGAAACATTATTTAAGTATAAACACTGAAATTCCGTAAAACTCAAATATAAGTAAGCGAAAAGAAAACGCTATAAATTTTGATAATCTGAGTACTATCTGTTTGTGAGTATTTTCATATTTTATAAAATTACTGATTGAAAAAACTTTGCTTAACAAATTGTATTTGAGTATTGATTATTAGTATTACTTTAAAGTAAGTTTTAAAAATTTATTTCTATTGTATTCAAATTTCCATACTTCGTTTTTTTTATATATGATATGTTTAACACTTCCAATTTTTTAACATTTAAACTTTGTTGTATCAATTTTTACACTGTTTTTTTTGATTTTTTTTAGGATTTTTAAGATACTTTATAATAAATTTAAAGTACAAAATTATCTACTCTTTTTTTTTTTTGAAAAGAAAACTTAAGCCTAAATAACGTTTTTTGTTACTCCAAAACTTCTAGAATAAGACTTTACTCTTACCTTATAATTGCAATTCTTTTTAATTTTTTGTTAAAGTCTAAATCATAAAACTGTAACAAAGCTTAGCACTTTTACAACTATATTAGTGAAAATACTTAGTTACAATTACATGTTAGTTTTAAAGTAATTATTTCAATAAAAAGTCACTTAAAGCTTATTTAAAAACTATATTTATGAAAATTTAGTATGTTGTTTGTGTATCCAAAAGTCATCTTTTAACGTTAGCAATAATTAAAATAAAGTTTCTATAGACTTTTAAAACAACACAAATTACTACAACTAAAAAATGTTAGAAAACTTTAGTTTTTACAATTACTTACATCAAATAAACTACTTTTAAAATAAGGGTAAAACACTAATAGTACAACAACTTAAAAAGATAACAACATTTGTATATTATAATAGTGTAGTTTATAAATGCATAGGATTATAAATTCATTTTTGTCAAACACCTTTAAAAAAATTGTTTGTAAATAACAAATGTTTGGTTCATTTACTTTAAAATTTATCAACCGAAACTTATTTTCTCAATGTTTAAGCCACATAGATCTCAAACAGTATCTTAATAAAATTTAAACTAGTGTTGTTATAGAGCTTTAAACTTTATTTTGCTAAAAACAGATATAAAGCAAGACCTTTAACTTTAAAGATTAGATTATTAAATTAAATATTACTACTGTAAAACAAAAATGTTAAGTAATATGTTATGTATTACATATAATTAACTTATAAAATATTTGAAGCTGAATAACTATGTAAAAATAAACCAAAGATCTACACCTTTTTTAACTTATATACACAAACTTAGTTATATTATCATCAATACAGAATCAAATTATGACTATTAACATTCCTTTATTAAAAAGTTACCAAAACAGGAAATTCGGTTTTCAATTGTTCAGTTAAGTGACAAAGTAAATCTAAGAACATAAAGTGTAACCATAAAACATTCTTATAATTTTTTTAATTTTTACTTAAATAATTGTTTATTTAAATTATTTTTTTTAAAGTTTTAAGTTTCGTAGTTTTACAAGAAATATCTAGTTAATGAATTATTACTTTTTTTAATTAAGGCGGTAACCATAATTTGTGTATACTTTAAAATGTTTATTCGTCGCAGCAAACGAACTTTGGATTAACACTGAATGTAGTAGATGCTTGAAGATCATTTTAAAAACAATAATTTAATATTTCTAAAAATTAAGATATTTTTTTTTAAAGTTTACTTAAAGTTATTTATAAAAAATGCTGATTTTGTTGTCAATTGATAGTTTAATATAATAAATTTTAGGATACATTTAAATCAAAACAATTATAGAAGTATATCTTTATTTAAATAAAATATTGTTCAACAAATTGTCAGATAACTGCATATTATTTCCATGAATGTTATATGAAGTTTGAAAACACATGCTCTGAGGTAATATATTATTTCATATGACTTAACTACATAGCTTATAAAACTATACAGCTTTTTGTTTTAATCGAATGCTTAGACTTCAATTGTATGTGGTTGTGGAAATTAAATGTCATTAGATGTTTGATGTAAAGTGTGCTTGCTTTTTACATAAATATATGTTTTAAATAAATGTAAATTTAGATAAACTATTTCAAAACTTTCATTGATATTTACATATTTTTTGTATATAAGCTATACATGGTCATAATCCTAAATAATAACTTAAAGTATTTTCTTTTAAAGTAGGTAACTTAAAAATACATTAAGACAAATACGTTTCTTATTAATAGTAATTAAAAAAAAAGTCTATTTAGTTTTATTATTTATAAAATTTGTAAATAATAAGTTTCACAGAACCTCTCTTTTTTTCTAAAACTTTTTAAGAGAATTTTTTTTTATAAGTGTAAAAGTTGTAACAGTGAGTCTTATAATACATTATGTTAGTTTAAAAGAATTTTACTTACTGTGAATCTATATTTTCTTAGGACTACTTGAATTAGCAAACAAAGAATATTTTGAAAATTTAAAACCCTCAAAATTACGTAAACACAAAAATATTTATACTTTTGTTATTTAAACAAATACATCATAGGTTTTTATATTTACTCAGAAACTATTATTTTTGTGTAAACACATTTAAGCTTAGTCAAAATGCAAGGTATTTTTAAAGATAACTAATAACAATAAAAAACTTTTATAAAAAAAAAGTTTCATCACAGTTTACCTTTTTAGTTCATACATATACTTTTATAAAAATTCAAACCTGTTAAAAAAATATAGTGATAACTTTAAGCTAATCTAATTTAGATGAAATGCACTTATTATGTGAACTGACAAAGCAGGTTACCTAGATTTAGGTAAACAATTGTAAGACTTTGATCATTTGATTTTATTCAAACCTTAAGAAACAATTGTAAATTTGGCATAGTTTAAAAAAGCTAAAAAAACCTTGGTTTATTTCAACTTTATGGTTTGCTTAAATAAAATAGTAGTCATTCAAAAAAGTTTAGTAGCAGTAAAGTGTAGATATCACAAACTATTTTAGTTTGTAAATTTTACATCTTGTTTCATTCATGATTTTAGAAATTTAAGTTTCTGTGCTATTTAATTCTTTATACTATAAATAAATTCTTTATAAAAATTCTTTAAGTATTTAAAATAAACTATTTTACACGTTTTGCGATTAAAATAAATAATCTAAAGTCAACAAAATTGTATAAAATTATAAATTTTATTTTAATTTAATTTATAAACATTTACTAAATCCAAAATTTAACATGCAATTTGTCTACACAAAGAACCTAAAGATGAGAAAACTTCATTACTGAAGTTAGGTGTCCGAACTGTCAAAACTGGGACTGCGATAATGATGCGTGTAAAAGAGACAACACTAATAGTTAACTTATAATACATTATATAAATAAATATAGAAAAATAAATAAAGAATAAATAAAAAAATAAAATTATTTAAAATTACTTAATTAGTATAAAAAGTTTAAAAATGAATCAGCTAAATTTCGAACTGTTGGGTGAATTTTGATAGTATACTGTAGTTTTTAATATCAATAGAAAAGGTTATTATAACTTCTGTTAATTTATAAGCAAATTACTTTTTTATTCAATTATCTTTACTTTGGAAATTAAGTTTATTTTTATTATCGCATACTGTATATAATTTTTATTAAAAAAATTTATCATTAGTAAAAAAGTCTAATTATAAACAAGTTTTTCTGATCAGCTAAGATATGATCAGGTAAATAAAGGTTGGCTAACGGTTAAAGTATAAATTGTTGCTGTGTCCTTGAAAAGTTGTAAAAGGTATTGGTGGTGTGCAACTTGATAAACGACAGGTTTCTTTATGCACTATTAGAATAAACCATTGGAATATTTGGTCTTAAAACTAAATATTCTAATCGTTATTTTTGTCGTTTAATAAACTGTACTATAATATTGAACAAAATTAAAATACTTTAAAAATAATATGCTTGTTATAGTTCATTTGTAATTAATTATGCTAACTAATAAAAATTAAACGATTACTTCTGATAGTCGAAGAAAAAATTACTTGAACAAGTTCAGTAAAATTAAACAATGACTTATTATCCTAAATGCTGTGCTTTATTTGATTTGAACGTATTATGAAAACTAGAATACATTTCTTAATCAAATAAGTAAACTGAAAATAAGACTAAAACAATGGTCTCATTGTAGTTGTTTTAACTTTTTTTTATTTAGATTGCTAATAAAACAGCAAAGTTTATAGTTTTATCATGAAAAAAAGAAAAAACATGATTCAACAGTTTTTAAAATTAAAATAATTTTTTTTGTTGCTCTGAATTTCTTTTTTGTAAACACACATAGGTGTATTTTATAAAAAAAAAATTCAATTAATATTAACTAACAAAAAAAATAATAATCAAAATTATAAATTTAAACAAAATGTATATATTGAATTGTTTTGACTGCTTTGGTAGTAAACAATCTTGAATAAATACTATTTTAAACTTTGGATTTTTTTTAGAATATATTATTTTGTTCGTATATTTTAAATAAGCAGATAAAAAACTTATTTTTAATGTTTTTTCTAAATATATATTTCCCTACTAATCATCATCTAGAATAGTATTTTTAGTTAAACATTTTTAATGTTAAACTTTTTTGACTTTCAACAACAAAAGTGTATTTATGT
The DNA here is from genome assembly GCF_965202585.1 of Thalia democratica. Taxonomy (NCBI): domain Eukaryota; kingdom Metazoa; phylum Chordata; class Thaliacea; order Salpida; family Salpidae; genus Thalia; species Thalia democratica. The sequence continues at coordinate 3,974 of NW_028139959.1, read as the reverse complement.
AACAAGTACAAAATATGTTTAAATAATTCTAAACATTAAATTTAAAACCTGCCTTAAAAATAAACTTCGTTTGAATTATAAACGAGCACACCGTCTCGTTATAAATAATCAAAATCTTAAGTACAGCTGTTTTAACAATCAGTTTAAGTTTGTTTATTAATAAATTATTTTAGAAAACTACGTGTTGTGGTATGCAAAATGACGTCAGCAATGTTTAAGAATTTTGTTTAGAATATTTTGTCGCATTTAAGCTTTAGAAGTTATACTTATTTTTGACGCATTTATTTCTAATTTTATTAATTATTTGAAAACTGTATAAAAAAATTTGTTCACGTAAAACCAAATTACTTGTCAGTACTATACTCAGTTACTTTAATTTAAGAATAAATTTTACAGTTTTATTAGAATAAGTTGTAACAAATAGCTGAGATCTTTGAAAGTTTTATAAAAAATTCCTTATTGTAAACATCACAGGTTTGTTATAAGTTCAAATTATTTACAAGACCAAAATACCTCTTTGACGGTTTCTGTCAGATATTTTAGAATGCGGCATATATTAAGTTTTAGAAATCTACTAAAAAAATTTTAATCTTTAAATTTAAATAAAGTAATTTCTGCAGCCTTTATGTTTTTTTAAAATATACCATGTGGTTTTTTTATTTAACTAGTTTTTTTTTTAAATTAGTTTGTACAATAGAAAATGCGGAATAATTTTTCAGACAGCATACTAATATGCACATATAGTGTTCTAATCAGTTTATAAAACCGTTTTTACTTGGTAATTGTAAAAGAAAAGTTCAAAAATAAAAGCTTCTTTTTATTCTATAATATAAAAGGCAGTTGATTATAATTTCAATTATCAATTTGTTGTTTACTATATTGAAAACGACGTGAAGATATTTTTCAATGGCAGTTCAAGTATTTAACATCTTAAAATCATCAAGTTGTAGTTTTATTTTTACTAACTATTGAAAATAAACTAACTGTTTCTTTTTTATTTTTACTTACTTATTTCCATAGTAATCACCGTCTAGTATATTATTTATAAAAACAATATTAATGGTAACTCTTTTTTACATTTATTAAAAAAGGTGTGTTTATGTAACAGATAAAAATGTATGATTTAAAAATTCTGAATTTTAACTATTTTTAAAAAGTTGATTAACTCCTTATTAATTTACATTTAAATATATTTAAAGGCCCAAAAAATTTTAAAGCAATAACTTAACTTTGTTTGAGTATAAACTCGAAACATGGAAAATAATGTATGAACTGTAAACAAATCAAAATGTAATAAAATTATTTATATTATTTACGTTATTTCAACAAAGAAGCCGTCTATGGATAGGAAAAAAAGATTAGTTAAAAAGTTACAATAATAACAATTTTTTTTTAGTAAATTATTATATAAAACTACTTCTTGAGGTATACAAAATTGATTAAAGTAAATTAATTATGTTAATACAAAAAGATCAAAACTAAGTTAAATTTTGGTAATTAGAGCTACAACTTAAATTTCTTTAATTTACTTATTATTTTACAAAACTATATGTTGTATTAAGCGACGTGACGTCGGCTATGTTTGATAAATATTAAATTTATAAATAGTTTCAGTTGCATTTGAACTTAAACAGTTTTTTTGTGCACTTTACTTTAGCTTGTTGTTTATTAAAAAGAAATACTAAAAGTTCTGTTCAAGAGTAATCAAACTAAGTTTCCGTAGAATATTCAGTAAATTAAGTTAAAATATTTTATAATTTCATAGAGTAAAGTGTTATAGCAGACTGATATTTAAGTAAGTTTGTTTGAGAATACTTTTACTATAATAATTACAAGCATATATTTCGTTAAATTTATTTATAAGCATAGAAAAATACAAGCTTTGACAGTTTCTGCTTGTTTTTTTATAACGCGACAAAACTTAAACTTTATAATTGTCGATTTAATTTAATAAAAATAAAAGTAGATAAATGAGTATTAAAACTCATTTTTAAAATGCCTGTGGTATTTCAAAACATTAATATTAAAGTTAATTTTAAATTATATTTGTTTATATATTTTCGTGTCAAGTAGAATGCTGCACTTTAATTAATTATGTCACTTGAACGTTTTATGCTAAAACTATTTGAAGTTTAACTTCTATATACAAATATACTTATTTTAAAATACGGAAAATTCAAGCAAAAATGTTTTGTTTAAAATTACAAAAAAAAGTACACAAAACATTTTTTCGACAGTTGCATCAACTAGTTTTTATAGTTTATTTAATATGAAAAAAACTGTAAGGTTAATTTAAAGATTAAGCAGAATATTTTTGGCCAGCTAACAAAATAGCTAGTATTTTGAAATTTAAAACACTATTTCATGAAATTAAATTTGCATAAATTAAGTTAATTTTTTAATGCTAAAGATTTTTAACGTTAAGCAAAAGTGTGCCGTTGTAATAAATAAAAATTTATTTCAACAACTCTAAGTATGTAATTAATTTCTTTTAAAATTCCATCTTTAATTGCTGAGATCTTAGTAACCTACGTTGAAAAATATTTCAATAAAAACTAATCCAAAATTTTTAACAAATCAACTTGTTTGTAACAATTATTGAAAACGAGCACATCGTCTCGTTATAAATAGAAAAAAACAGCATGACTGATTACTATAGTAAACGTGCAAAATTTATTTACTTATTAATTATTTTATGAGACTACGTATTGTGTGGTTTGAAGTGACGTCAGCAAGATTTGAAAAATCTAATTGATTTTTTTGTCGCATTTTGGTTTTTATATTTGTTTTCGCTTGCTCTATATTATATAATGTGATATTGGAAAAGTCTTTAAAAACTTTGTTTTTGAATGAAAAAAAAATACTTTTCAGTTCAGTTATATTTTTGTATTTAAATCATTTAGGTTTTAATTTTTTTATTAAGTTTATTGGATGATTTATATCTTTAGTAGTAATTTAATACCTTATATTTAAATTACACTTAATGCTAGAAATGTTGACTCTCAACAGCACAAGTATGTTAATGTAATAGATAAAAAGCAAACTTCAATAGTTATAAAAATTAGAATATTTCGTTAAAAATCCTACCTTTAAAATGCTTGACTTAGCAACTTTAATTGAAAAGTATTCAAACTGGTATAAAGTTCAAACTTTCAACAAACCAACTTGATTTTAACATATTAAGTAGACAGTCTCGTTTAAAATTAAACAGCTAAAATACAACTTCTATGATTACGACAATTTTATCAAATATATTTTATTTATAAATTATTTTCTAAAATTATATATTGTATTAAGTGAAGTGACTTCGGCAATGTTTGAGATATTTTTTTTTTGGATTTTTTCTGTCGCATTTAACTTTTAGATTAACATTTATCACATATTAATTGTTTTTTCATTTGTCATTGGAAAACTTTTTTAACGATTCTGTTCATGCATAAAACTAATTACTTTTCAGTTCAGTAATTTTTTGTTGCTGTTCTTAAGTTTTTTACTCATTTTTTTGCTTACTGTATGTAATTTTTATCAAAACATTAGACCATAATTAAAAACGTCTATTTTCAAATTAGTTAACTGACAACAAAAACAATATAATAGTTTAAATGTTGTTGTTTTGTATTTTGATTTATTAAGAGGTTATCTAATAAAACCCTGAATATTAAAATATAATATTTCTAAATACAAATAAACATTATTCAACATTTTTTACAGTTAAAACTAATTTTGTACTTTTTTTAAATTTTTTGTTGTGAACACACATAAGTATTTTCTATGTGAATTATTTCTTATTTAAAACCATTAACAAATAATTTAAAATAAATGAGAAATTTCACCTTTAATCAAAATTTATTTGTTAAAAATGCTATGGTTGTATAAATATAGTTTTAGACTAGTGAAATTGCATGCAAATTTAAATAAGTTGTTTTGTTTTTGTAATAAAGTTAGATTTATTTAATCATGGTTATTACAACTAC